>NW_023260511.1:4488146-4541285 GCF_013100865.1 Trachemys scripta elegans
GAATCATAGAATATCAGAGTTGGAAGGGACCTCAAGAGGTCATCTAGTCCAACCCCCTGCTCAAAGCAGGACCAATTCCCAGCTAAATCATCCCAGCCAGGGCTTTGTCAAGCCGGGCCTTAAAAACCTCCAAGGAAGGAGGTTTTTAAGGCCCGGCTTGACAAAGCCCTGGCTGGGATGATTTAGCTGGGAATTGGTCCTGCTTTGAGCAGGGGGTTGGACTAGATGACCTCTTGAGGTCCCTTCCAACTCTGATATTCTATGATTCTATGATTCTAATGCAGGGATCCGTCAGGCAGGCTCTCTGGCTTGGGCTGTACAGACATTCTGACTAGTTAAACTGGCCCCTTCTGGCCTTTAAATCTACGACTATGAAAATAAACTGCCCTGGAAACCTCATGAGAACAGACTAAATGGAGAGAAAAACAGAATGAGGCAGGTTAAAGTGTGAGGACAAAAATAATAGCATGTGAGTGGGTTCTTCAATCCCACATCACAGTGTGTGATTCGCCCCCGCTCCGCTGGGCTGCTACTCGTGGTCAGGCCGGGGAGAGCTCACTGCTGGGTGGGGGAAGAGGTGTCTGATCAGGCGACTCTGCAGATGTCAGGGCCCTGTCGGCTCATCCAGCGGTTCCCTCCCTGTGCAGCTGCACAAAGCAGCTGGACTGGGTAAGCAGAGAATCACTAAGCAGGAGCCACAGCTTCGGGCACCAACACTCCCCTCTCTTCCATCTTCTGAGCAGCAACCGATTGCTCTGTAATCCTGCAGCGTCTGTCTCCATTAACATCCTCACCAGGTCTGGAGAGTCGGGTCTAATTCTGCCCTGCCCTGTCACAAGAGAACCGACCTTCTTACACAGGGGCCTGATCCCCAGGCCAGTGAAGTCAGTGGAGTCTTTCCATTCACACCAAGGGGCTTTGGATCAGCTCCTTTCTGGGCAGCATTGTCTGAGCTCCAAGCAGGGCCTGGCTGTCATCCAAGGGTGCCAGCAGCTCAGCCTGACCCACAGCCCCAGGGGTCACTCTGGGCAGAGCCGCAACAATGCTGTGATGTAAAAATGACAGACTTTTGAAAATGAGAGTTTTTGTCAAACATTTTCATTTTTTCTAAAGTTCCCAATTTTTCAAACACAAAAATAAAACTGGTTTTTGGAGTTTTATAAAAACTAAATTTAAAAGAAAAAAAATTACATTTAAAAAAAATGTGTGCAGAGAACTTTTTTAAAGTTTCAGCTTTTTGGCAAAAAAAAAGGGGGGAAATATCAAAAAAAAATTCTTCACAAATAGTCTTGAAACAATGATATTTTTAAAAATGCAAAACATATTTACCCTGTCGCCTTCTATGCTCTGCTTAGAATAGGTAGAGTCACCATGTGTTCCACTGACCCTCACCTGAGCAGCTGAGCTCCCCCAAACATCCCCTGGCCAGCTGTTCTGCAGAGCTGACTCCATCCCAGGGGTGAAATGTGCTCAGCCACCATCCCAGGACAATCAGTTACTGCATCAATTACTATGTAAAGTTGCTCTGCAAAACTTGTGCTCCTGACATGTTTCCCGTGAGACCCTTGGCTGTCTGGCTTCCCGCAGAGGTGTTAACGTCTATTCACAAGACTCCCACATGTTTCTTTGGTCTTTTGCCCTGGTTCCCCCACTTGCTTAGTGACACTGATTCTGGTTCCCACCTGCTCAGAGGTCACTTCTCTTTCTCAACCGTCTCGTGTTCTTCCCCATCCGGCAGTGCCTTGGTACTCCCCTGCCAGCAGGCACAGCAGACCCCTCGGGAGTCCAGAATGGGAGTGGGGGCAGTCAGGGCAGAAGTGGCTGGAGCTGGGTGTGGAGGACGGGGTGGAGGAGACTAAGCAGTCTCATGGTGGGTGTTCTCTGCAGGAGGGAGGAATTCACCTCTATGCAGAGGATCCCAAATGAGGCCCAGGCCCCATTTATGTCCTTCTTAAGCCCAGCGGGTGAATTTCTCCCTAGGGGAGCTGGGTCCCTATCACCAGGGACTAGAGACCAGGGTGGAGGCAAAAGTTTCAGGCTCATCCAACATCCCAGGTCCAGCAATCACCCAGTGACCTTTCACTCTGACCCAGCTGTGCCTTTAGCCAGAGGGCTGTCTCCGGCCCCAGGCAGAGAGATGGGACAGGAGGCGTTTCCTCAGTGATATGTTTAGACAAACAAGTAAACCAGGCCCCCTCAGTTCTCAGTCCTCCAGCCCTAAATAGAGATGCTGTGGCCAGGGCGGGGAAGGGGGGTGGTGCAGAGCAGGAAATGGGGAGCGGTGACAAATATCAGATTGAGGAAGGGACAGAGCAGGTCAGGCAGAAGCTGTGACATCTCTGCTGCCTTAGCGCTACAGACCCGAGGGGTCCTGGGAGCAGGGAGAAGGGCTGTCTGGAGAATCCAACCCTGGGAGGTTCGGTGCTGGGGATGGGCCAGAGTTAGGAGTCGGCAGAGTCTGGGTTTACCGTCACAGCTCCACAGAGTTGAAGGCCAGGAGGTACCATTAGCCCATCCAGTCTGACCCCATGACAGCCCAGAGCAGAGAACTTCCCCTAGCTCCCCTGCACTGAGCCCAGTCACTTGTGTTTGACTAAAGCATTCCCCAGAAAGGCCTCTGGCCTGGCCGTGACTCCCCCACTTCCCTGGGGAGCTGGTGCCAGGGGTTAATCCCCCGCACGGGGAGAAACTGCTGCTTTCTTTCTCACTGGAGTTTGCCCAGACTCAGCGTACAGACCTCGGGTCTGGTTCTGCCTGTCTCTGCTGCACTGAGGAGCCCATCAGCACCCTCACTCACTCGCTCATTTTCACTGGGCTGGGACAGGGAATTGGGGTGCAGGAGGGGGTGAGGGCTCTGGCTGGGGGTGCAGGCTCTGGGGTGGGGCCAGGGCTGAGGGGTTTGGGTGCAGGAGGGGGATCTGGCCTGGGGCAGGTGGATGGGCTGCTGGAGGAGGTGAGGCCTCTGGCTTGGGGTGCATGCATGCTCTGGGGTGGAGCCGGGGCTGAGGGGTTTGGGTGCAGGAGGGGGCTCCGGGTTAGGTCAGGGGTTGGGGCGTGGGAGGAGGTGCGGAGTGCAGGCTCTGGGAGGGAGTTTGAGTGTGGCAGGGGGGTTAGGGGTGCGGGCTCCAGCCAGCGCTGACCTAAGACAGCTCCTGGGAAGTGGCCAGCATGTCCCTCCACTGAGTGACTCTCCCCTTCCCCCCACAGCATCGGATTTCATTGCCCGCCTGGGACTGGGTGCCGTGGTCCTGCTCGTCCTGGGTCTGATCCTGGCAGAGGCCTATTACAGCCGCCCAAAGGGGCGCTCTAGGTGAGGTGACCCCCCCTTCTGTGCCCCTTGCTCCCCCAATGGCTGGTCCCAGGGTGACACAGGCCCCCCTAACCTGTCGTCTCTCTGTGCCCCCAGGAACCTGGATCCAGCCATGTGGAGAAGAGAATCTACCCAGGGGATGAGCCGCTTCCCCTCAGGGAGCTAAGATGCCGGCACAAAACCCCCTGCCCCCCAAAACCCCTGCGTCAGAGGTCCCCACCACCACCACTCCCAACCTGACAGCTGTACTCCAATATCGAACCCCTGATCCCTGGCCCCGCAGCACCAGCCTCTGTGCTGGGCGTGTTGGGCTCCCAACAGAGCAGACCCTGGAAGGCGCCGGGGTCTTACTCTCTGGCTTAGCTGGGCCAGTTCTGTCCCGGGGTCGACTGAGGGGTCCGGGGGGCAGATCAGGGCTGTGGCTGGGGCAGAGGATTGGGGTCCGGCAGGGGTTGGGGTTCAGGGGTGGTACTTAACTCAAAAAGTTCCCAGAAGCAGCAGCATGTCCTTCCTCCAGCTGCTATGCGGAGGCGCGGCCAGGCAGCTCTGTGCATTGCCCCATCCGCAGGCACTGCCTCTGCAGCTCCCATTGGCTGTGGTTCCCGGCCAATGGGAGCTGCACGGGTGGCACTTGGGGCTGGGGCAGCTTGCGGAGCTTCCTGGCTGCCCCTACATGTAGGAGCCGGAGGGGGGACATGCTGGCGGCTTCCCAGGAGCCATATGGCGTGGAGGCTACAAGGGAACCTGTCAGCCCCTGTGCAGCACTACCAACCGGACAGTCAATGGCCTGGTCAACAGTGCTGACCGGAGCTGCCAGGATCCCTTTTCAACTGGGTGTTTCAATCGAAAACTGGACACCTGGTCACCCTACCTAGCGTTTTCCCAACTGGCGGCTGGGTAGTTAAATCCCTCAGTATCATCAGGGCTCGTTGCCCAGGCCCGATCTGGGCCCCCACATCCCACAGAATCCCAGAAACGCGAGAGAGAGCCCACTGTAAGGATAAGGTCTTGTCCTCTAGCCATATTTTTTGGCCTGTAGCTATATTGTAAGGCCTAAAACCTAAGGCCTTTGTCTGCAGCCACATTAAAAGAGCAGCGGCCATTAGCTGAGAAGCAGGAAGTCAAATCCTCACATTCCATCTAAATGATATTAAAATAATGTAATATCCGGCTGTTAAGAAGGAGACCCTGTCCTAATGGTACCCACTATCGCCAGATAAAGAAACAGATCTTAAGATGTTTAAAGAAAACTTACTTTGATAACATCCTGTTTGGCAAGAAATCACTTCTCAATAGCTAACAAATTTATTTGGGGACTAACACATTTATTTGGGCATAAGCTTCTGTGGGAGTGGGAAATACAGTAAGCAGGTGTAAATATACAGCATATGAAAAGATGGGAGTTGCCTTACCAAGTGGAGGGGTCAGTGCTAATGAGCCAATTCAATAAGGTGGAAGTGGGCTATTCTCAACAGTTGACAAGAAGAGGTGAATACCAAGGGAGGAAAAAATCACTTTTGTAGTGCTAATGAATTCAATGTAATCAAGGTCTCGGTTAGTCTCTAAGGTGCCACAAGGACTCCTAGTTGTTTTTGCTGATACAGACTAACACGGCTACCCCTCTGAAACTTATCAATAGCTGTGGTTGTGGACCTCTCATTTCTTTATTGTTCTGTCATTATGGTCCCCACTTCCCTATTGTTTGTCTGGATGATCTCTGTCTGGTTCTTTGACTATTTCTGTCTGTTACATAATTAATTTTGCTAGTTGTAAATTAATTAAGGTGGTGGGGTATGATTGGTTAGAGAATTGTGTTAGGCTTGGTTAGTAAAATTTTAGTATAATGTTTGGTTAAGGTATAGCTAAGCAGGACTCAAGTTTCAGTATTGTCAAGGCTCCTTCCCCACTCTGAACTTTAGGGTACAGATGTGGGGGCCTGCATGAAAACTTCTAAGCTTAACTACCAGCTTAGATCTGGTCCACTGCCACCACTCCCAATGGGCTAACTCCCTTCCTGGGTAGCCTTGAGAGACTCTTCCACCAACTCCCTGGTGAACACAGATCCAACCCCTTGGATCTTAAAAGAAGGAGAAATTAACCATCCCCCCTCCTTTCTCCCACCAACTCCTGGTGGATCCAGACCCAATCCCCTTGGATCTAAAAACAAGGAAAAATCAATCAGGTTATTTAAAAAGGCTTTTAATTAAAGAAAAAGGTCAACATCATCTCTGTAAAATCAGGATGGAAAATAACTTTACAGGGGTAATCAAACTTAAAGAGCCCAGAGGACTCCCCTCTAGCCTTAGGTTCAAAGTACAGCAAACAGAGGTAAACACCCTAGCAAAAGGTACATTTACAAGTTGAGAAAACAAAGATAAAACTAACACGCCTTGCCTGGCTGTACTTACAAGTTTGAAATATGAGAGACTTGTTCAGAAAGATTTGGAGAGCCTGGATTGATGTCTGGTCCCTCTTAGTCCCAAGAGCAAACTTCCCCTAAAACAAAGAGCACAACCAAAAGCCTTCCCCCCCGCCCCAAGATTTGAAAGTATCTTGTCCCCTTATTGGTCCTTTGGGTCAGGTGTCAGCCAGGTTACCTGAGCTTCTTAACCCTTTACAGGTAAAAGGATTTTGAGTCTCTGGCCAGGAGGGATTTTATAGTATTGTACACAGGAGGGCTGTTACCCTTCCCTTTATAGTTATGATAACTATATAAACTGGGATCGAAAAGGAAATTCTTTGGGAACCAACTCCAGGACACAGTGCCAAGAACAGAGCTGCCAGACCTCAACACTCTGCCAATGACACCGTGGAGAAACGGGATGCCCCAGATGGACCTGATCAAGAAAAGTTCACCTGTCTTATTGGGAGTGATGAGCATTGTTATATGCTTAGCAAGTGCAGTCTGTTTTTCGTGATTGTCAATAAATGAAGAATAAGGCCATTAATGTGTAAGGCTCTGGCATTGGTGAAAGGTTCTGCAAAACCGCAAAAAATTACGCCTGAGTCCTAGGAATTGGGTACAGGTGGGTACTTAAATTGATAGGGTTACACCTGAGCCCTAAGAACAGGGTAAGGGTGGGTGCCCTAGAATGTGAGTAACAGACAATTTTGTGGGGGTAACACCCAGCCCCCCTGTGTGTTGGAACGTTGCATCTGGCTCTGGCACTGGAATAACGGCACTTACTGCCCCCCCCGGTGTCTGTCCCCCCCCTCTCTCTGCAGCAGGGTTCCCCAGCCCCTTTTCTCTCCCCCTTTCTCCCTAGACCTGCCCCTGCCTCTATGTCCATTGAACAAACCCCCAGAGCTTCCTTCTCCCCTGCCCCCCCCAAATCTCCCCACCCCAGGGGGCATCTGTGATAACAGAGCCTCCAAATTTCCCCTCGTGGTGGGTTCAGCTGAGGAAGGTGAGTGAGAATTTTGGGCAGCATCATGAGACCCCGAAAGAATGAAAGTTGCAAAAGTGAGACAGAAAGATGGGATTAGTCCAACTTGAGTGGCCACTGGACAGAATGCACGGGCCAGGTCAGGAGTACGCCTGGGACACGGGAGAAGCGGGGAAGGGAAATCTGTGACTCAAAATTGGGGTGTCAGAAACGAGACCTCATTGGTGGACAAAATATTGCGGGGATGGGCTTTGCCACCCACCACCCTTTTGGGGGCCTTAAGGAAAGAGACTCACTTCACCATCGTGGCTGCCACCCCCCGTCCCCTGGGCCCCCCCAAGCCATCTGGACCCTGCTCCGTGGAGATGTCTTGAGCAGAGTGGCTGGAGAGAGGGACCCTGACGCCATCACCCCTCCCCCGGCTGAACCCCCAACCCAGGAGGAAACAGGTTCGGACTTTAACAGCAGCCGCGGTGATGCCGGCTCTAGCCCAGCTCCGCTGGCTCCTCTGGCCCCCCAGCACAGAAGCTAGCATCTCCGGTGCCAGCGGGGAGACGCCCAAACCTGGGGGATTTTCTGGCTACAAACTTGCTCCAGCGAACGGGGCTGGGGCTGGAACAAACCTCTCATTTCACATGGCACCTGCCAAGGCTCCCCTGGTTTCCTGCTCTGCTGTGTCTGTAACAGCCGGTCCCAGGAATCAATGGCAGGTTTGCAGTGGGGCTGAGCAGGCTGCGGGCTCTGGATCCCACCCCCGGCCCGTGTTTAACCCTGTTCAGTGTGGGGCAGGGGCTGGGGGTTTCCATGAACACAACAGGGTGCAGAGTGATTTAGCTGCCAGCTCGTCTGCCCCCCTACCAGGGCAGGTGTTTGTGGGGAGCAGGATGGGGGGAGCCGGGAGCTTGAGGGAAGTAGGTTGAAGGTGTCGGGAGCGGGGTTGAGGGGAGAGGGTCCGGGATGGGGGACAGGAGTTTGAGGGCAGACAGGCTTCTCCTCCCAGAAGATCAGAGCTGGGGGGCAGGATTGTTGGGGGGTCTGAGGAGCGAGGAGGCAGCTGGCACCACTGAATGCCCCTGGGCGCATTTTCTACCCCCAATAGCCTCCCTTCCTCACCTCCCCTCAGCTCCAGCCATCTCAGCCTCAGGGTCCCCCATTTTGTTTTCTATTCGCTCAGTTTCCCTCCTACAGCCCCCCATGCCCCACATTCCCTGCCCCATAATGGCCCCAACCCCACAGTCACCCCTCCCCCTCTCCCTGCAACTCTAGACAGTTAGTTCTAAATTTGTCACAGGGAACCCTCCCCCAACATAAATGATTCGGAAGTGTTTCTTTATTCATGGGTCTCTAATTGGGGAAAGACCAGTCCTGGGCTGGGCAACCCCCAGTCTGAGTGTGATCACCAGGACAATGGATGTAGCAGAAACACACGGTGACACAACAGGGTGATGGGCTCATCCAATGCGGTACTCTGTCTCCCTACAGATCTCTCAGGCTTTAACCAGAATTGCTGAGCCGAACTGCATCTTTGCAGGGCAGGTTAATGGCTCTTTCAAAGGGGGAATCCCAAACCCTTCTGATGGGCAAGTTTCATCTGGAGTTCACTGACCTCCCCCCCCGCCCCCGCCCCCACTAACCCTGCAGTCAGTGAATTATTTCTTCCCTCTGCACTCACTGTATTTGTTGCTCTGAAAGGAGGGACCAGATGCATCATCACACCTGGGCTCACAAGTTCTTTCTCTCCATGTAATTAGTTATTTACACTCTGTGCTCCAGTCCTGGAACAGAGGTGTCACAAACAGCATGCAGGCAAACCCCTCTTTCAGGAATCTCAGCCCAGCACCAGTGCCCGGTTCCCAGGGAGCAACCATGCCCCAGGAACAGACTTTAGCAGAGCCCAAACCTGGCTGTTTGTGCCAGCTTCCCCCAAAGCGTCTGCATCAGCAAACAAACCCTACACAGAATGTCTGCAAAGGTTGTGTGCACCCCCCCCCCCACGAAAAGGAAAAGCTGATGTAAAACTTTGTGTAACAGCATCACTTACTGACTCCTGCCAGAGCGATACTAATGATATCTGTGCTTCAAGAGCTCCTGGAGACACAGTATTTCTGTCCTGTGAGAAATTCTGATCTTTCACATCCTGAATAAGGATGAAAAGTCAAAATTTTAGATTTTGCAAGGAACAATAATCCAGCAGCATTTCAATTCTGGAAGACTGAAGAGCCTTGTGTGACACATGGATAGAAAGGGTTAAACATCCTGCAAAATAAATAACCCTCAAAAGACATGTGGGGAGATAATGTTTGTGTTTTTGTCTATTTACATATGTATGAGTAGGGTGGACAATGTAATCCACAGTCCCTTTCTATGCTGTATTCTGATAATTCAGAGGTCAAAAGAAGATTTGATAATTTAAATTACTTGTAAACACAGGATATCTCAGTATTCATCTCTCTTTGACATGTACTGTGAATGGGGGAGGAACAAGCAAATGGCCTTATGTTAATTTGTATAGCTAAGTACCAAGTATGGACCTCCTTCAAAGTCATCCTACTTACCTTTTGTTCCCTGAGGATCTCCAACTTGTCAAAAGACATGAAATTGTATAAAAGATCCTTGGATACTGATTCTGTCATCTCAGATCTGCTTAGGCTTCTTCGGGGGAAGTTTGAGTCGCAAGACTGAAGTCCCAGTTATGCTGGTACACCCTGAATATGATATTTGGACATTGGACTATAACCTAAGAACTATTTCTGAAAGAACTCTTTGCAGCTACAAAGCTCACAATCTCTGCTATGAATCTGAACCTCAATTAATTGAACTCATGTCTGTCTGTATATTGTATGTATATATCTTTTAACCATTCTCTCTCTCTCTCTCTCTCTCTCTCTCTCTCTCTGTCGTTTTTTAATACATTTTTGTTTGGTTTATTGGCTGTAGCATGTATTTGGGTAAGATCTGGAATATTCAAGAACCTGAGAGATAATGTGTCCGATCCTTTGGGATTGGAAGAACCTTTTCTTTTATATGATGAAATAAGATTTTCAGAAATCATCATATTTGACTTAGGTGCCTAGATGGAGGCCTAAGGCTGGATCATTTTAAGGGAACTGTGTTGTTTGGACTTCTGAATAACCAGTGAGGAAATAAAGAAGCTGTTTTATGCTGGCTTGGGAAATCTAAGTATTGGAATATCCACCAGGTTTTTGGGGATTGTCTGCCCCATTCTTTGCAGTTCTCCATAATTGAGTGACCACAGCTGGCTCCCCACTAGGATCCCGGTCACACCCTTGTCAAAAGGTTTTAATTTTGAAGAAATAGCATTTTCTGATTGCCTTGCTAAGTCACAAGGTGTATCTGCTTTCTGTCAATGGGTCAATTGTATAGCTGATGGTCCTTAACGGACCATCAAGCAGGCTAGGCAGAGCTGACACCAACTTGTCTACGGTGTCACCCAGAAGCATAGCACAAGTTTGAAATACAGACAGTATAGAGCCAATACTTCTAACTTTGAATACAAAAATGATACATGCATACAGATCACATAATCTTAACCAGCAAACAATAACCTTGTCTTAGACACCTTATTTGACTCCCTTTATACAAGATTTGGTGCCACTACAGGACCTTGGTTGCAACCATGTTCTATATGAACCCAGTTCAAGTCAGTAATGTGACACCCTTCCAGCCTGACATGTCTATGATTGTACGATTACCACCTGTTGTTTGTGTTGCTAAGTGCTGCTGGTGCTGCAGCATTGGTAATGCTGTTAGTGTTGCTGTTCTCTGATGTCAGCTGCACTAGCAGATGGTGCAGTGTGTTGATTCAGCAGACTTCGATGTTACTTCAAAGAAAGACCACAGGCTCGGTTCAGTGGTGAAGGCGCGTGGCCAGGTTGATTGTCGACAAAGCACAGTCCTAGTGCCCTCTAGGAGCTGCAGATCCACTAACACATGTATGCCTGTGACAAGGTACCAGTTCAATCAGGACACCAGAATGCTGTGTCTAGAGTAGTACAAAGATGCCTCTCCTATGAGTTCTTCTTTCATACATTGATATAAAGAAGTCTTGTATTCCACTTTAGATCTTGTCAGTTACTACCCTTTGTGATGGGTTCGGTCACAGAGACCCCCTTGAGGCTGTCACCTGATGTGCTGGAATTACCTCTGAACCAGTTTTCTCTGATGGCTTGGGAATCCAGAAACCTGCCTTATTGAGCCAGACACGCTAGTCTGCTGCAAAACAGACCCAGGTCTTATCCACACACCCAAAGCTGCAGACTTTAACCAAAAACTGCTCACCAAGTCACCCATCTCCAGTACCCAGACACACAGCTCCCAATGGGATCCAATCCCCAAATAAATCTGTCTTACTCTGTATAAAGCTTACACAGGATAAACTCACAAATTGTCCATCCTCTATAATACTGATACAGAGTTATACACAGCTGTTTGATCCCCCAGGTATTAATCACTTACTCTGGGTTAATTAATAAACAAAAGTAATTGTATTAAGTATAAAAAGTAGGATTTAAGTGGTTTCAAGTAATACGTTATCAAGCAAAATAAAACAAAACACACAAGTCTAAGCCTAATGCATTTAAGTAACTGAATACAGGTAAATCTCACCCTTAGAGATGTTCCAATAAACTTCTTTCACAGACTAGACTCCTTCCTAGTCTGGGCCCAATCCTTTCCCCTGGTACAGTTCTTGTTAGTTCCAGCTCAGGTGGTAACTCGGGGATTTCTCATGACTGGCACCCCCCTTTGTTCTGTTCCACCCCCTTTTGTATCTTTGGCAGAAGGCGGGAATCCTCTGTCTCTCTCTGGGTTCCCACCCTTCCTTTTAAATGGAAAAGCACCAGGTTTGTAATTGATTCCAGTACCAGGTGGCAAGTTCACATGTCCTGTGAGACCCCAAGCCTCCATTCTTCCTGGCCTGACTCACAGGAACACAGGAAAGCTTACAAGTAAACAGAGCCATTTACAACCAGTTGTCCTAGTTAATGGGAGCCATCAAGATCCGGAGCCACCATTAATGGCCCACACTTTGCATAATTACAATAGGACCTCAGAGTAATACGTCATATTTCTAGTTTTAGATACAAGAATGATACATACATACAAATAGGATAAACCAACTCAATCGATTATAAGCTTACAAGAGGCCTTTTGCATAAAGCATACTGCAATCTACATGAACTGGAACAATGAGGTGAAGTAACTTGCTCACAAATCGCCAGCTTGGAACCTATCTCTACATCTTTGATTTGAGGAACGAATCTAATCCAGAAGGGGGATCTGCTAGAGGTTTGGCCTGAGAGATCAGAAATTTCTCAAGTCCAATTGCTCTTGTGAAATTTGTGCCATTTTGGACCAAATTCTTGTGAGAACAGCTGATGAAATGTTGGCACTGCAAACTCACATTGATATGTGGAGTGACCTGCAATTGAGAGAGAAACTGCACATTCTCCTCCCGATCTGCTATAAGCAAGAGCAGGCTCAGAGCTCAGGCCTGCAGCAGCCTCCCCACTGCCTCACCCCAAGGAGAAGGAGAGAGGTCAGCGTGGGAAGAAACTGTAGGTTTTCTTGCACCTACTCAGGGAGCAGGGCAGAGAGGCTGCTGCTGAGCTGCACAAGCCTTCAGGAGAAGAGGGAAGTGTAGAACAGAGAGCTGATGTGCACCTTATCCACCCACGACCAGAAGAGCAAAGGGGATCAGAGCAAGGCTCAGAGCAGCAGCAGTTTCTCCACATTGTGATGCTCTGGAGGAGCCGGAGCAGGACGCAGGCCCTGCTGTGGGGAGCAAAGACCACTCCAGAGTTCTCAGTCTGGGCAGCCGATGGCGAATCCCACAGGGCTTCTCTCACCGTGTCTGTGGCTTCTCTGTGAGTATCGTGATACTTGGCTGTGTTGTGTGCGTGTGGAGCTCTGAGAAACGATGCATGGTGAGTTTCAGCCCGGTTCCCCTCTCCTTCGCCCCACTGATAGCCAGGAGCAGCAGCTGCCTTGCCCCTTTGTGGGATTATTTACACCGAATCAGGACGGGAACCCCACCAGGTGCAGGGTGATGAAGGATCGGACCCAGTGGAATTAAACTAGAGCAGAACTACTGTGAGTGAGAGCAGACGCAGGCCCGTTTTCAGATTGCCGTAGCCTGGATTCTGCTTTACACTAATGCCCCTTGACATCGCTCTGGAGTGCAAAGAGCCTGTGAAGTGGGAGTGGGTGCATCTCTCTGGGGCTCCTGTGCCCTGCCAAAGGGCCGTAGTGTAAATGAGAGGTTAGTCCTGCACCCTGAAGTGGGACACTCTGCGATGCAGAGTTTAAAAAGTCACCAGTTAGAAACAGGGGGAGGTGAGGCTTGAACAGGCTGGATACAGCTGCTCACATGGGCCTGGCTCAGTCTATTTGTTCCATTGACCCTCAAGCCAAATGCAAAGGCTCCAGCTTGGGCAGACTAGAGCATCTGCCTCCTCTGGGGGTGGGCACATCACCTCCATTCCAGTCCCCCCGGCTCCCAACCTGCATTCAGTGCCTGCCACGGGCTTGTCTTCAAAGCCACTAATGGAGGCAGGTCCCAGCTACATCCTCGGCTGCTTCTCCATCCATCACCCTCCAGGGGAGCCATGCTTCCTGGGACAACTAGCCCAGGGCAGGGTGTAGGAGAGCTGGAGACATGGCATAGTCTGGCAATGGGACTCTGTGGGATGAGATCAGAGAAAATACAAAGTCTGATCACCTTTGGGCCCTACCCTTTGGTAAACTTTCCCACCATAACCAAAATGAAGGAGAAAATATCTTATACTCCCAGCAGAGCTCCCTAGAGCAAGGGAAGGAAAAAGACCAGAGGCTACACAAGAATTCTTCCCTTCCTTAAAAGAGTGCTTTTGGTGGAGGTGAAGCAATCTAGTACCATGGTGATTAGCACTATAGAAGTACACAAGCTGGGGGGTTGTTTCGTTTTTTGTGGGAAATTCCACACAAAATGAAATTCTCTCTATATATATATATATATGTGTGTGTGTGTATTTTTTGTCAAAAGTTTCCATGTAAAATATCACCTTTTTCATTGAAAAACAAAACACCAACACCAAAAAGGTTTATCTGAAAGAGTACTGGTTTTTCAGCTTTTTGGGTTTTTCATGAAAGTCAAAAATTTCCACCAAAATGACACATTTTCAGAAGAAAATTCTACTGAGCTAAAATCCCAACTTTCCATTGAATAGTTTTGATGGAAATTTTTCAACCTAAGTACCTACACAGATGTGGTATCATTCTTATTCAGTTAAAGTCTTTTCAGTTTAACTGACAATATGATTAACTCATTGGACATTATCATGAGAAATTTGCTGTTGACAAGGATGAGGAGAAACTTTGCATTTCTCTTTCTAAAAAACAAGACCAAACATTTAATTTAAAAGATCATGTATAAAATGTGACCAATTCTAGATGTAGTTTAATAGCTACACTTCCTAAAGAGCAGCCAATGGGGTGAAATATCTTAGTGAATCTTAGTTTCACTCATAAACTTCATTTCATTTGCACTTCAGGGAAGTTCTACTTTGCAAAATAAAATAAAGTGTTTATTCTTTTATTTCATTTCTTTTCCCTAAAATACATTTGCTTTTCTTTCCCAAGCTCTGAGCTTTGCCTCACAGCAACAGCAGGATTCCAGCTGCACTTCTTCTGGTGAGTGTTTGCTCAAAGCAAGGGCAGAAGTAAAACCAACTAATGAAACTCAGTTAACCTCAGTGAGGTTTCTCCAGTGTGAGAATAAAATTTGACTGAGGGGCAGGCAAGCTCTGGATCCTGCGGTGAACTTTGTGTAGTTCATGGAGTCCCATTAATGTCAATGGACTCCACACGGTGCAGAAGGTTGCCCCTGCACAACTCATTGCAAGATCGGGACATAAAACTAAAGTAGAATATTGCATTTCGCAAAGAACCTAAGGGCCCGATCTGCAAATGTATTTAGTAACACTGGACATACGACTGGAAAGATCCTCCTGGGTCATGGCCTCCAATCCCCTGCTATCAAAAGAAATCCCATTAAAGGGTCCTTGGGGGTTCAGGCCCCTCGATTTCCAGTCTGTTTAAAGGCAATTTGAGGCATTAGGCAATTTGAGCCATTAGGCTACTTTGAAAATCTCGGTCTAAAGATTTTCTCTCTGACAATTAGACCAGTAATTCTAGCAGAGTGTGATCCTGCACTCATTCATGTCGATGGGTCCTTGATTATGTGAAAATGAACTATTTAAGGACAATGAGTCACTGAGTTTTCATTTTTCTAGGCACACTTCCTGCCGCGAAGATGTTCCTGTCGACAATCTCTGCTAATGAGGGGGACACTGTCAGTGGCAGATGTTTAATCCCTGCAGGAGACGATGTCACCATTGTTTTCTTTTGTAAGGATGGGATGGAAATTTCAAGGCTGGAAGCCAGGAGAGGAAAATTCTCTTATGATTTAGCTTATAGAGTGGCTGGCAGCTCAGGCAATATTTCCTGTGGATACATGTACAGAAAGGACAATAACCAGGTGTTAAATTCTCTGCTGAGCATCGCTCGGTACCTGAAGGTCACAGGTAAGAGGGTGCTAACTACTTAAAGGATAAAACATTGCACTTGTTTGTTATTAGAAATTAAAATGACTAGAGACAAAAATCTGTGGACTTTTTCTACAGGAAGTTTTGAATACTTTGCAGTTCTTTCAAAATTTCCTGTGAAACTTTTCCACTTTTTTGATGAAAAAACAGAAATCAAAGATTTTGTTAGTAACATTTTTTGGTTTCAGGTATCTTTTTTTTTTTTAATGAAATAATGACAGTTTCTACCAAAACTCAAACATGATTACAGAAATTTTCATTGGAAAACCAAGAAATAATTCACTTTCAAAATGTTCACTTTGGTCGCAAAGACATTTTTCATGAAGAAAAACATTTTCAGGGAAAAAACATTAGAGCAGCTCTAACATGTTGTCAATGTGGATGTTTAGGAACATACGTTAGTAACATGGGGAACACCAGTGTGCTCCCAATAAGCTTCAGTCTTTTGGTAAATAGGCCACTTATTACTGTGTCTAAATGGGAGCTGTGCTGTTTTAAAAATCTAGCCAATTCCGGCAACTCTGACTCTCTGACTTGAGGGGGCAGTTCCCCCTGTTGCTCTGAGCCCTGTGGGAAATCCAGTATAAAGTTAATATGGCATGAGGCTACAAAACATTTCTTCAGTTCCTCTGTCGCATCTGGAAACACCCCCATTAAGACAAAGAGAGGATTAAGGGGCTGGCTCAGTATTTCCAAGGAGGGTCACTCATAGGATCATGGGGCACAGGACTAGAAGGGGCCTCCTTCCACAGCAAATCTAGCTCCTGCTATTGCAGGTAATCCCATCTTATCATCCCCTTTATAAGTTTACCAAGCTCTGTCTTCAAACTAGTGACCGTGTTTGCCCTCCACTCTTCTCATTGGGAGGCTCCCTCCGCTGATGCTTAGAAACATTCTTCACATTTCCAGCCTGAATTTGTTCCTGGCCACTTTATCCCCATTTGTTCTTGTGCCAACTATTTTCTGCTTTTGCATTATCTGCGCAGGTGCCAATTCCAGGAGCAGCACAACCGAAAATCCGCCTTATCAAGGTAACTGATTTGTATTTCCTCTGACACAGTTGGTAATTTTTATTGTGGGCTAAGAGGCTGCAGCCCATTCTGGGGCTTAGTGTACACTACAAAGGTCTGCCGGCACAGCCATCTCAGCTAGGAAAGTGAAAAATTCACACACCCCAGTCAACATAGTTCTGCTGCATAGGTGCAGACTACATGCGTGCTCCGGGGCTGGAGCATCCATGGGGAAAAATTAGTTGGCACTCTGCACCATGTTCCCTGCCCTGCCCCCACCTCACCTCCACTACCGCCCCACCTCCACCTCCTCTCCTGAGTGCGCCATGTACCCAGTATAAAGCTTATTCAGGGCAAACTCATAAATTGTCTGCCCTGTATAACACTGGTAGAGAGATATTCACAGCTGTTTGCTCCCCCAGGTATTAATCACTTACTCTGGGTTTACTAATAAACAAAAGTTATTTTATTAAATATAAAAAGTAAGATTTAAATGGTTTCAAGTAATAACAGACAGAACCAAGTAAATCATCAAGCAAAGTAAAGCAAAAACACGCAAGTCTAAGCCTAATACATTAAGGAACTGTTTACAGGTAAATCTCACCCTTAGAGATTTCCCAATAAGCTTTTTTCACAGACTAGACTCCTTCATAGTCTGGGCCCAATCCTTTCCCCTGGTACAATACTTGTTAGCAGACATCTTAGATGGAAACTAGGGTTGTTCTCATGACTGGCAGCTCCCTTTGTTCTGTTTCACCCCCTTTTATATCTTTGGCACAAGGCGGGAATCTTTTGTCGCTCTGGATCCCCACCCCTCCTTCTAAATGGAAAAGCACCAGGTTTAAGATCGATTCCAGTTCAGGTGACATGGTCACATGTCACTGTAAGACCTCCTTCTTCATTACCTAGGAGCTGGCCAGAATGTACGTACACAGAATGGCTTGCGGGGAAACAAACCCATTCACAGTTCATTGATTCTGAAGCACTCTTAATGGCTTCCACTTAACATGTTTACATCAGTAATACAAGTTTATATCTTATTTTCCTAACTCCTGACATAGATATAATACATGCAAACAAATAGGATGAACACACTCAGTAAATCATAAACTTTGTAATGATACCTTAGAAGAGACCTTTTGCATGAAGCATATTCCAGTTACATTATATTCACACTCATCAGCATATTTCCATAACCATATGGAGTGCAACATCACACCCTTATCACCACTGTTTCTACTTGTTCCTGCTAGTTTGAACAAGCATTCTTATCCATTATTTTGTCATCCCTCTTTATCCATAGGAGCGGTAGGTATGTTTCTGTGCCATTTCTTAAGTCTGTATTTATGGTGTTACTTGAGACCTCTGTGTGTCCCTAAACCATTCTCTCAGGTCAGTAGTGTGATTACTTGGTTAGCCAATACCCAGTGTGTTGCTATTCTCCGGAGGCCAGGCCTACTTCAGTTCACAGCCTTTGCTTCATACTGTTAGTTATGCCTAGTGCTCCAACAAGGGCCTGCACCCACATTCCCACACTAGTCACAGAGGCCTTCAGGCTAATCTGAATTAACTTTTAGAACTTCACAGGGAAGTCATGTGGACAAAGGGCGGAACAAAGCATTGGCAGATTCCACCTGTGACCCTGGAGGGCTTAAACATGGTGCACTTTAGAGCAGGGAATAGAATGGAATTATTTTCCTTGTGGAAAATTTAAATGAATTTCCAATGATATTTTCAGCAATAAAATGTTAACTTTTCATTGAAAAACTGATAACCTGAAACATTAGGTTTCGACAAATGAACGATGAAAATTTTCAGCTGAAAACTTCCAAAACCAAAAATATTTTGGGGCTTTTGGTTTTCCAACGAAAAATTTAAAATGTTCAAAGAAAGCAGAGACTGCCACAAATAAAAATAAAAAAATCATTCAGTCAAAATCTAGTTTTCTATCAACAAAAGACCTTGATGTAAAATTCTCAGCAGGCCCTGGTATAGGCATCATTACGAATGTGTTGTTTCCTCAGTACCCTTGGTTGGCTGGCGCAGTACAGTCAGATTTCATACAGCACAATCCTTGCCCTGAGAATCTGCCGTGGATTATACTCTGAACTGGAGTGTTAAACTTTCCAAAATCCTTTCTTACAGTCTATCTCGTGTATGTCTGTGGCCTGGCCTAGCTGCCCAGTCAGTCTGTCAGTGTCGGGCCTTAGCTACATACCAGATCTAGATGCTCCACTGAGCTACCTGAAATCTCTGCCAAGACCAACAGCTCCACCTCATCCCTCTTGCCCACTTACCCTTACGTGCCTCAGCTACCCAAAATTAAGCATCTTCTTCCCCTCTTCAGTCAGACTGTGGATCATCTTATCTGGTACCTAGTGCACTTTTGCTCAGAGGGAGACTCCCCACACCCAGACTTTGGGGCTGTCTCTATAATAGGCTCAAACCAGAACCCTAAGTCCACACCCCCAAACTCTGGGGAAGGTCAGATTAGGACCCACAGCTGGAGCTAAACCTCAGGGCCCATCTCCAGTTGCGCTGTCCCAGTCCAGCATCTCCCTTGCCCCTGGTCCCCTCTTCACTGATCAGCCACAACCATCTCAGTATTTAGAAATGGGAGCCAGCTTGGAGTCTTTAAACCGACAGGGGATGTCTCTTTCTACCAGACAGGCTCCAGCTCAGCCAGAAGTTAGCAGCTCAATGCAGGGATCCCTGGGGGAGATTTTCTGGCCTGGGCTTTACAGACACTCTGACTAGATGGTCCCATTGATCCCTTCTGGCCTTTAAATGCACAACTCTGAAAATAAATTCCCCTGGAAACCTCGTGAGAACAGACTAAATGGAGAGAGAGAGAGAGAGAGAGAGAGAATGAGGCAGGTTAGCATGTGAAGACAAAAATAACACTGTAAGTGGTTTATTCAATCCCACATCAGAGCGTGTGATACACCCCCACCCCGCTGGGCTCAGGGTCAGACCTGGGGAGAGCTCACTGCTGGAAGGGGGAAGATGGGTCTGCACAGAGGATTTGCAGATGCTCAGGGTGTTGGAGCCCTGTGGTTCCCTCGCTGCACAGAGCAGCTGGACTGTGTTTGCAGAGAGTCGCTGAGTAGGAGCCACTGCTCCCGGCACCGACTCTCCTCTCTTTTCCCTCTTCTGAGCAGCAGCCAGTCATTCTCTAGTCCCGCAGTCTCTGGCTCCATTAATATTCCCATCAGGGCTGGAGAGACGGGTCTAATTTTGCCCTGCCTGCCCTGGGGTTTGGGCCAGTGGGAGAGAGGCAGGATCTAGCCCAGAAGCAATAAGGGGTGGGATGCTCTGTGAGATCAATTAAATCCGCTGTGGAAGAGTTCCCAGCCTGTGATTCTGACATTTCCTATTTCCCAGTCTCCAGGTGCTTCCCCTCTTTGGACGAAATAGCCTGGGGTCATTGGCCCTCAAGGCAGGTACCATGATTAATTATCCTCACTGTCAAAAATATACACTGCATAATTTATATTGCTTATAAAACAACATAAGATTAAACCAGATAAACTGGTGTAATTGGTGTAATTGGAGCTGTACACATTGGAGCTGATACAAGTTAACTTCCCGGGAAGTACCATAGTGGCAGGGGTTGGGTCGTTCATGGGGGTAGGTGCTGGATTGAGTCCATCTGCTTTGGGAACATGTCAGGGTGCCCACAGCTTTCACACAGCTGCCTCTATTGCCTCAGCAGGAAACGATCAATGTTCACTCTGCAGGGAAGGCTGGGGCAGCTGAGAACTGGACTGGCCGCTCAGTGTCCGCGCAGTGTGGTTGGGCCAGAGTAGCTTTATCACAAAATCCCTGTCACAACTGGCACTGATTACCCTCAAATGCAGTCTCATCTGAGGGTGAAGGACATAATGGGCCATGGGGACGCAGCCCCTCACACCCGTACAGCTGGTCTCACACACAGATTTGGCACATGCGTAATTAGCATGAACACTTCTGGCCAAACCTTCCAAAAAGGCCAGTGATTTTGAGAGCCCAGCATGAGACACCTTAAGGGATAACAGACAAACTACACTGAGACCCAGCCCCTGCTGAAAATCATCCTCTAAGGTGGTTTAAATGGGGCCCCCAAAATCACTAATAGTTTTTGAAAGCCTTGGTCTCTGTGCTTAACAATGTGATAAGCCAAGCACGGTAGTTAAAAACAATATTATATCTATCTACCTCTATATACACTCTCCGACTATCTCCCTCTCTCTATCCACATACATAGCCATTTATCTATATATCAACCTATCTATCAATCTTTGTATTGCCGGCTCTGTGCAGCTGACGCTTTCAAGTCTCTGTTAAAGCACTAGCGTAGAGAGGAGCCCTGGTCATTTCTTCCCTGTATGGAGCCGTCTCTCTGCTCCTTTCAGGGTCTGTGCAGTGAGGCAGCTGCAGGGTCTGTGCAGCAGAAGGAACTCAATCTCTGGATGCTCTTGCTTCACTTCTTAGCTGCACTTGCAGCTCTCTCTGGGGGATGGGTGAGTTCCCCTTCTTCACATCCTGCTATGCTGCACTGTTCATGATCCTGTCATCAACCTCCCCTTCACCCTCCCTTGGTGGAGACTTTCCTTGTTCCTGTTCCTTTGGCAGGTCTGGGTTGGAGTCACTCCAAGTTAAAGCTCCGGAGTCATTTCTCTGTCACAAGAGAACCGACCCTCTTACACAGGGGCCTGATCCCCAGGCCAGTGAAGTCAGTGGAGTCTTTCCTTTGACACTAATGGGCTTTGGATCAGGCCTTTTCTGGGCAACATTGTCAGAGCTACAAACAGTGAATACCTGCCATCCTTTGCTGCCAGTAGCTCAGCCTGAACCACAGCCCTGGCGATCACTCTGGATTAGGGCTGCCAAAATGTTGTGATCTAAAAAGGACGCAGTTTTCAAAATGAGAGTTTTTGTCATTTTCAGTATTTCCAAAGTTTCCATTTTTACAAAGAAAATTTTCTTTTTGAGGTTTTATAAAAACAGAATTGAAAAATTTAAAAATAAAAGAAAAATTTACATTTGAAAACCCACTTTTCCAGAGAATTTTTTAAAAGTTTTCAGGTTTTGGTTTCCTCTCCCTCCCTTTTTACCATTTTGCCACCGAGAGAGGGGGAAAAAATGGGGAAACAATATTTTTCACATACATTTTTTGAACAATAATTTTTTTTAAAACTGCAACAAATATTTACCCTTTTTCACTCTGTCATCTTCTGGGCACTGCTTATAACAGGGAGTCTCAAACTGTGCTCCTCTGACCCTCACCTGAGCATTTGAGTTCACCTGAACATCCCCTGTCCAGTTGCTCTGCTAAGCTGACTCCATCCCAGGGGTGAAATGTGCCCAGCCACCATCCCAGGACAATCCACTTGTGCAATTACTATGAAAGGTTGGTCTGCAAAACTGGTGCTCCTGACACATTTCCCTTGAGGCCCTCAGCTGTTTGGCTTCCCACAGAGGTGTTAAGGTCTGTTCACAAGACTCCCACATGTTTCTTTGGCCTTTTGCCCTGGTTGCCCCACTTGCTTAGTCACACTGATTCCAGGTCCCCAGCTGCTCAGAGGTGACCTCTGGATGCTCTTTCTCAACTCCATTGTGTTCTTCCCCATTCGGCTGTGCCCTGGTTCCTGTTTCTCAGCAGGGACAGCAGAACCTTCGGGAGCCCAGAATGAGGAACAGGAGAAGGCCTGGCTTGAGTATCCATCCCTGGGGAGCAGACGGGGGCAGATCGGAGCAGAGAGACACCAGAACTTCCCTTCTCCTGAAATTGGACAGGGCAGAGGGAGCAGGTGGGATCTGGGTGCCACTGGGGATTGTGCCCCGCTGATCGAGAGCAGCCCCTGGCCCAGGGAGTCAGCAAATCCCCTTTAGCAGCAGAGAGGGTTGCGCTGTTGTGATGTGCGAGGGAGTGGGACTGTCCCAAACCAGCACAGGGCCAGTGCTTGGGGATGGGGATGGGCCGGGGCTAGCAATCAGCCCAGGCTGGGGTTACAGTCATGGCTTCACAGAGTTGAAGGCCAGGAGGGACCATTAACCCATCCAGTCTGACCCCCTGATAGCCCAGAGCAGAGAACTTCCCCCAGCTCCCCTGCACTGAGCGCTGTCACTTGTGTTTGACTAAAGCATCTCCCGGAAAGGCCTCCGGCCTCCCTGTGACTCCCCCACTTCCCTTGGGAGCTGGTGCTGGGGGTTAATCCCTCACATGGGGAGAAACTGCTGCCTCCTTTCTCACTGGAGTTTGCCCAGACTCAATATCCAGCCCTTGGGTCTGGTTCTGCCTGTCTCTGCTGCACTGAGGAGCCCGTCAGCACCTGGGGTTTCTCTCCAGGAAGGAGCTTGGACACCGTGACCAGCCCAGCTGTCTGACCAGCTCCACACACAGAGCTCCCCCAGCCTCTCCTGTGAGGCCTCTTCTCCAGCCCTCGCAATGTTTTTCTGGCTCTGTTCTGCACCCGCTGCACTTTTCCAACAGCCTTTTAAACTGGGGCTCCCAGAACTGGACATAGGATCCAGTATCGGCCTCACCAAGGCCACATGCCGGGGTAAATCCCCTCCCTGCTCCCCTCCTTACACAGCCCAGGAGCGGCTTGCCAACTTTCTAATTGCACAAAACCAAACACCCTTGCCTGGACCCCTGCCCCACCCCTTCCCCAAAGCTCCACCCCTTCCCTGAGTCCCCACCCTCCGGTCAATCCAACGCCCCCTCCTTCACTCGCTCTCCCCCACCCTCACTCACTTGCTCATTTTCACCGGGCTGGGGCAGGGTATTGGGGTGCAGAAGAGGGTCAGCGCTCTGTCTGGAGATGGGGACTCCAGGGTGGGGCCAGAAATGATGGATTCAGGGTGCAGGAGGGGGCTACAGGCTGGGGCAGGTGGGTGGCTGCAGGAGGGGTGTGGAGTGCAGGCTCCAGACAGCGCTGACCTCAGGTGGCTTCCAGGAAGTGGCTGGCATGTCCCTTCGGGTCCTAGACAAAGGTGTGGCTGGGGGTTCCGTGTGCTGCCCCAGCCTGCAGGTGCTGCCCCGAGCGCCGGCTCCATCGCTCCCACCGGCCACGGTTTTCTATGCCTAGGAGCTGGATGGACATGTCAGCTGCTTCCCGAGAATTGCACCGAACTGAGTAGGGAACCTTCCAGCCCTGCGCCAACCAGACTTTTAACAGCTCAGTCAGTGGTGCTGACTGGCGCTGCCAGAGTCCCTTTTTGACCAGCTGCTCAGGTTGAAAATCAGACACATGGCAACCCTACTCCCCACTCAGATGCCCAAGGGGCCATTCAGGACGTTTGGAGGGGGGTGGTTCCTGCAGACAGAACTGATGGGTTCAATTCTTCTACACAGAGGATGATGGATAGATCCCTGGAAACCTATGGCCATGAGTCCATAGGAATGTGGGTCCGTGGGAACGTAGGATGGTGGGCAGATGGGAGCGAGTCTGATGAGGGATAGAAAGATGGACTAAGACCTTGTCTATATAAAAACTGGACTGGAAATGACAAATCTCGTGTAGTTCCCAATCCCCGCTGGTGATCTCACAGTGAGTCTGGGCTGTCACAATTCGCGCCTCCTATTTAGATACAGTCCCGTTTGGCAGACAAGCTCTCCTTTAACTCTATAGACACAGGGCATCGTCCTCCAAAATAGGAATAGCCGTGCCCAGACCGTGCAGTAACTCCAGGTGTGAATGGCACCTCCTGGCCTGCCTCCACTACAGAGAAACAGGAGGAAGGGAGCGCCCCACTGTGATGTCCCCTCTGGTGTTATCTGGACCAGGAATGTGCTAGGTCACTCCAATCCTTGACTCTGGGAGACAGCCATACCCTGCTCTGCTGTGACCCCCACTCCTGGGTTGTTCACGCACAGCCTCTGGCACGTAAGCTGCTCCTTTGATAGTGCAACCGACTGACACTAGCCAATATCTCCGGTCCCAGACAAAACCCTAGAAACCTCCGTCTTGCAGTGCCCAGTTATGCCTGCTGGACACTGCAAGCTTACATGAGTTTGTCAATTTAACAAAGAAATTGATATTCACCAGGCTTGTTATCCCAAAGGGAGTCTCTGACACTCTTCAAAGCAAACGCACTGCTTCAGGTAGAATAAACAAACAGATTTATTAACTATGAAGGTAGATTTTAAGTGATTATAAGTCAAAGCACAAGAAGTCAAATTTGGTCAAATGAAATAAAACACATTCTAAGTTGATCTTAACACTTTCAGTGCCCTTAAAAACTTAGATGCTTCTCACCACTGGCTGGCTGGTTTCTCTTCAGCCAGACTCTCCTCTTTGATCAGTGCTTCAGTCGCTTGATGGTGATATCTGTAGATGGAGGTGAAAGAGAGAGGAAGAGCATGGCAAATGTCTCTCCCTTTTATCATGTTCTTTCTTCCCTCTTGGCTTTGCCCCCCCACCTTCAGAGTCAGGTGAACATTACCTCATTGCAGTCCCAAACTGACCAAAGGAAGGGGGGGGTGACTCCCTTGAGAGTCCAACAGATTCTTTTGTTGCTGCCTAGGCCAGCGTCCTCTGTTTCTGTGAGGCTGGGCTGGGTTTGTCCCATATTTTTGCTCTGATGAGGTGTGAACTACCTCTCTGCTCTTGGAGAGTTTTTGCCTGAACAGGGGGGTTGGGGACTCCGCTCCTGGGGCAGCGCCAGCTGCTGATCTCCCCGTTCAAGCCACCGAGTGACTCTCTCCTTCCCCCCACAGCAGCCTCCCTGGGGTGCCCAGTTTTCACCCATGCCAACATCGCCTGTCTGGGGCTGAGCGCCATGGTCCTGCTCATCTTGGGGCTGATCCTGGCTGAGGCCTATTACAGCCACCCGAAGGGGGCACTCTAGGTGAGGTGACGCTCCCCTTCTGTGCCCCTTGCTCCCCCAGGGACTCTAACCCACCGTCTCTCTGTGCCCCCAGGAGCCTGGATCCAGCCGTGCAGAGAAGAGAATCTCCCCAGGGAATGAGCTGCTTCCCCTCAGGGAGCTGAGACGCTGGCACAAAACACCCTGTCCCCAAACCCCTGCTCAGAGATCCCCACCACTCCCGACCTGACAGCCGCACCCCAATATTGAACCCCTGATCCCTGGCCTGGCAGCACCAGCCTCTGTGCTGGGTGTGTTGGGCTCCCAACAGAGCAGTCCCTGGAAGGCGCCGGGGTCTTACTCTCTGATCCAATTGGGCCAGTCTCTGCCCTGGGGTTCACTGATGGGTTCGGAGGCCGGTGGGAGGGAATCAGGGCTGGAGCTGGGGCTGGGGCAGAGGTTGGGACCCAGGAGGGGGTCAGGGGTGCAGGCTCCAGGTAGCGCTTAACTCAAACAACTCCCAGAAGCAGCAGCATGTCCTCCCTCCGCCTCCGGTCAGCGCTGTCCGGAGCCTGCACTCCACACCCCTCCTGCAGCCACCCTCCTGGAGGCATGGCCAGGCGGCTCTGCGTGCTGCCCTGTCCACAGGCGTTGCCTTCGAGCTCCCATTGGCCGCTGGCCCTACACATAGGAGGCAGAGGGGGGACATGCTGGCTGCTTCCCGGGAGCCATGTGGTGCGGAGGCTAGCAGGGAGCCTGCCAGCCCCACTGTGCAGCGCTGCCAACCCAGCAGTCAATGGTCTGGTCAGTGGTGCTGATCGGAGTAGCCAGGATCCCTTCTTGACAGGGTGCTCTGGTCGAAAACCGGACACTTGGTCACCCAACCTAGCATTTTCGCAACTGGCAGCTGGGTAGTTAAATCCCTCAGTACCAGCAGGGCTCATCGCCCCCCATCCCGCAGAATCCCAGCGCCCTGAGAGAGCCCACGGTAAGGATAAGGCCTTGTCCTGTAGCCACTTTTTTTGGCCTGTAGCCTAAAGCCTTCATCTGCTGCAAGATTAAAAGAGCAGCCGAGCAGCAGCCATTAGCTGAGTAGCAGAAGTCACATCCTCACATTCAATGATATTAAAACAATGTCATATCAGACTGTTAAGAAGGGGACCCCGTCCTAATGGCACCCATTATCCAGGGGTGGTTCTACCTATTTTGCCGCCCCAAGCATGGCAGGCAGGCTGCCTTTGGCGGCATGCCTGCAGGAGGTCCGCCAGTCCCGCGGCTTCGGCGTACCCACCGCTGAATTGCCATCAAAACTGCAGGAGTGACGGACCTCCTGCAGGCAAGCTGCCGAAGGCAGCCTGCCTGCCGCCCTCGCACCAACTGGCAGGCCGCCCCCCGCAGCTTGCCACCCCAGGTATGTGCTTGGCATGCTGGAGCCTGGAACCGCCCCTACACTATCACCAGATAAACAAACAGATCTTAAGATGGTTAAAGAAAACTTAGTGTGATAGCATTCTGTCTGGCAAGAAATCACTTATCAATAGCTGTGGTTGTGAAACCCTCATTTCTTTATTGTTCTGTCATTATGGTCCCCACTTCCCTATTGTTTGTCTGGATGAGCTCTGTCTGGTTCTTCGATTTTTTTCGTGTTTGTTACATAATTCATTTTGCTAGGTGTAAATTAATTAAGGTGGTGGGGTATGACTGGTTAGAGGATTTTGTTAGGATTGGTTAGTAAAATTTTAGTATAATGATTGGTTAAGGTATAGCTAAGCAGGATTCAAGTTTCACTATATAAACTGGGGTCCAAAAGGAAGTTTTTTGGGAACCAGCTCTAGGACAGAGCGCCAAGCTCAGAGCTGCCAGACCTCAGCACTCTGCCAATGACACTGTGCAGAAACTGGAGTCCCCCAGATGGACCCGATCCTGACTGACCATCAAGAAAAGTTCATCTGTCTTATTGAAAGTTGCAAGCGTTGTGGTATGCTTAGCGTGTGCAGTCTGTTTTTCATGATTGTGAATAAATAGAGAATAAGGCTATTACTGTGTAAGGCTCTGTCACTGGTAAAAGGTCCTACAAACCTACATAAAATTACACCCTGAGCCCTAGGACTTGGGTACAAGTGGGTACTTAAATTGACAGGGTTACGCCTGAGTCCTAGGAATTTGGTGCCCTTAGAGTGTGAGTAATAGAGAATTTTGTGCTGGGAACACCCAGCCCCCTGAGTGTGGGGACACTGCATCTGGCCCTGGAATAATGGCACTTACTGCCCCCGGATGTCTGTCCCCGTCCCAGGGCTGGCTCCAGCATTTTTGCCACCCCAAGCAAAAAAAAAAAAGCCATGATCGCGATTGGCAGCGGCAATTCGGCGGCAGGCCCTTCGCTCCCAGAGGGAGTGAGGGATCCGCCGCCTAATTGCCGCCGAAGACCTGGACGTGCCGCCCCCTCTTCATTGGCTGCCCCAAGAGGAACTCAGCTTGTTAAGCTGGTGCCTGGAGCCGTCCCTTCCCCCTTATCTCTCTCTAGTGGGGTCCCCCAGCCCCTTTTCTCTCCCCCTTTCTCCCTAGACCTCCCTTTGCCTCTATTTGTATTGTACAAAGCCCCAGAGCTTCCTTCTCCCCTGCCCCCGCAAATCTCCCCACCTCAGGGGGCGTCTGTGATAACGGAGCCTCCAAATTTCCCCTCGTGGTAGGTTCAGCCAAAGAAGGTGAGTCAGAAGTTCAGGCAGCGTCATGAGAACTGGATGAATGAACGTTGGGGGGAAAGTTGCAAAAGCAGGACAGAAAGACGGGATTAGTTCAGCCCAAGTGTCTGCCGGACAGAACCCACGTTTGGGTGATGGTAAAGGCCTCACTGGTGGACAAAATATTGTGGGGACAGGCTGTGCTGCCCACCACCCTTTGGGGGCCTTAAAGAAAGAGACTCGCTTCACTGTCATGGTTGCCACCCCCTATCTCCTGGGCCCCCTGGACCATCCGGAGAGGGACCCCGATGCCATTGTCCCTCCTCTGCCAGAACCCCCAACCCAGGAGGAAACGGGGTTGGATTTTAATAGCCGCTGCGGCAAAGCCAGCTCCAGCCCAGTTCTGCTGGCTCCTCTGCCCCCCCAGGACAGTCACTAGCATCTCCAGGACCAGTGGAGAGACGCCCAAACCCGGGGGGTTTTCCGGCTAGAGACTCACTCCAGCGAACGGGACCGGGGCTGGAACAAACCCCTCGTTTCACAGAGCACCTCCCACGGCTCCCCTGGTTCCTGCTCTGCTGTGTCTGTAACAGCCAGTCCCAGGAGTGAATGGGCAGTTTGCCATGGGGCTGAGTGGGCTCTGGACCCCACCCCCGGCCTGTGTTTAACCCTGTTCGGTGTCGGGCAGGGGCTGAGGTGTTTCCATGAACACAGTAGGGCACAGAGTGATTTAGCTGCCAGCTCTTCTGGGCCCCCCATGGCAGCCGTTTGTGGGGAGCGGGATGGGAGGAATCAGGAGTTTGGGGGAAGTAGGTTGGGGGTGTCGGGAGGGGAGTTGAGAGCAGAGGGGCCGGGATGGGAGACAGGAGTTTGAGGGCATCAGGCTCCTCTCCCCAGAAGGTCAGCGCCGGGGGGGGGGGGCAGGATTGTTGGGGGGGTCTGAGGAGCGAAGAGGGAGTTGACACCCATGAGTGCCCCCCTGGGCTGCCATTTATACCCCCAGCAGCCGCCCCTCTCACTGCTCCCATCGTCACCCACCTCAGCTCCAGACCCCCCAGCCTCAGGGTACCCCATTTTGTTTTCTATCTGCTCAGTTTCCCTCCTACAGCCCCCCTACCCCACATACCCTGCCCCATAATGTCCCCAACCCCACAGTCACCCATCCCCCTCTCCCTGCCCCTCTAGACAGTCTGGGGGAGCAGGATTGTTAACTCCCCCCCACCCGCTGAGGTGTCCATCGTAGCCAGGGAGCAGTGTGTGAGGGTTGTAGGGGGGCGATAGGTAGGCCATCATAACTGAGGGCAGCTGGGGGCTTCCTTCCCTTGGGGAGCAATGGGAGTTGGCAGTCATGGCTACTGGGGAGGATGTGGGGGGCACAGGACAGAGGTGCTGGGGGGCAGAACTGGGGAGGGGCCGGAGGTCTGTGAGGGGCCACAGGCTGGGGGGTGCAATAGGGGAGGGGCTGGAGTGTGTCTGAGGGGACACTGGGGGGGGCTGGGGGGGTGGACAGGTCGGGTCAGCCCTGCTGCCCCCATGGCGTCCTAGGAGCTCAAGCTGAGTTACTTGTCCCCTGGGGCCCCTAAATCCTTCCCCGGGTCCCTGCTGTCCTGGCCCAGGCCCCAGGCTGCAGGTCTGGCCGGCGTTCCTTGTTGAGAGCTGTGACCTGGCATTTGACTGTATTCAAACCCCTGGTATGTCACTGGGCCCAGCTCCCCATGCCAGGCACATGGAGTCAGGACAGGCTGGGCTCGGGGCAGGATGCTCATGGGGTGTCAGCTGAGCCTGGAAGCAGAGAGAGCAGGGAGGGCCGTTGTCATTGGACTGTGGGAGATTATTGGGGTCCAGTCCCAGGGCTCCCTGTTACCAACCGGACGGGGTTGGGATCGAGGGTTCTGCTTTGGGCCTATCTCTCAAACACCTGCGTCAGGTCTGGGCCCGACCCTCTGTCTATCCATAGCGTGTTCCCTGCTGCAGGCTCTGCTGGGCAAGTGAGGGGCTGAGCTCAGCTAATGGGTCTGGGGATGAACATAGGTGCTGCTAGGCTGTTAGCAGAGCCCTGTACAGAGACGCTCAGTGCTGATCCCCCAGGGCCATGGGAACCCTCCAGGTCGCCCCCATTGGAGTCACTGTCCCAGTGGGGACTCGGAGGTCAGGGCTCTGCACAATGCCTGGCACAGCCTCATGGAGAAGGCGGGTGTGCCCCTGGTGCTACAGGTGGGGCTAGAACTGGGCACATCACCTTTCTGTTCCCAGTGCTAAGTCCGTCTGTCTGTCTGTCCCCAATCTACCCATGGCATTTACCCTTCCAGGGCATCCAGCCACCACCCCTTGGGCCACACCCTGCTCAGTGCAGCATCAATGGTACTGGAAGGTGGACAGGGCTGTGTGGGATCCAAGCAGGGCTCACAGGTCTCCCGGCCGACCCCTCCCTGCGTCTCTCCTGTGACCTGAGGCCAGTGTGAAATGCAGACACATAGTCACATCCATGGCCCATCCCATCCCCAGGTCACTGGCCCTGGAAAGCAGAGAACTCCATGGCTCTGACCCCAAGGGATTTACCTTCCCATGGTCCATCCAAAAGGTGGCACATTCACACCTGACATTTTCTTCCTGTCCCATTGACAGCTGTGACCCATTTTCCTTCCCAGGTGCTCTCCCTGCCCCCATCCTCTACCTGAGCCAGACATCCACTTGGCTGGGGGACTCCGTGCAGCTCCAGTGCTCCATGATCTCCCAGCTCCTGGCCACCTGCATCATCGTCTATCAGGAAGGGGAGGAGGTTTCATCCCTGAGGGGCTTATTGGGGAAACTTACCTATGACTCTGACCAGGCAGTACCCGGGGGCAGCTAGGGGAATTACTCCGGTGGGTACGAGATCAAGGACAGTGACAACCAGGTGATCAGATCCCAGATCAGCCCTCCCCAGCACCTCATTGGCACCAGTAAGGCCAGTGTGTTTGTGTGTGTGTGTGTGCGTGCGCGTTTGACCATATCCCAGCTCACCCCTGCCCAGCAACTCAGCATCCCAGGAAGGTGAGTTGAGGTGAACAGCAGAGCAAGGATGAGGGATTGGCCAAAAGAGACCATTAGATCACCCAGGCTGCGCTCCCATATGAGCCGGGCTAGGAAGCCACGCCCAGTGACCCTGTGCCCAGTCCAGAAGGGGCTGGTGGAGCCAGGATTTGGCTTTTGGTCATGGCCACAGTTTTTTGCTAGCTGCCTGAGCAGCAGGGGCAGGGGATACTGCCGGCCAAGGCACCAGCAGGTGGCACCGCTGGGGCAGGGAAGGTGGATCTGCTCCCTGCCACTTCTCTGGGACATTCCCTTAACCTGGGCCTGGAATTGTTCCCGGTGCCCGCTGTGCCAACTGGGGGGGCGGAGGGGTACAAGGACAGGGAGGGACAGGGTTGACAAAGCCCTGGCTGGTATGATTTAGTTGGGGATTGGTCCTGCTTTGAGCAGGGGGTTGGACTAGATACCTCCTGAGGTCCCTTCCAATCCTAATATTCTATGATTCTATGATGTTAGAGTGGATGTCAGAGGGGTTAGGGACTGGACACAGCTCCTTGGCTGCTGGCTGATGAGCTCCCTGGGGCAGTGACTGGACTTCACTGCATGGGCTGAAGGAACAGGCCAAGTTGTTGGCCAGGCCCTAGACAGCCCCCAGTGGCCGGCCTCATTGAGGGGTTGCCTCTCTCCCGGCCGTACTGCCCCAGCTGGATCAGTGGGGTGCCCACTCAGGGCCCCCTGTTCCAGGACAGTGCGCAGCCCCAGACAATGGGAGCCCAGCCCGGCTGAGCCCTTAGGCTCTTACGCAACCCCAATGATCCCGGGGAATAAAGCTCGTCCCCCCGTCTGCCCAGCTGGGCTGGAATCAGAGCCTCCAGTCCAGACATAGCACAGACCCACCCGCTGTTCATCTCCTGCCCCACCAACAATGCTGGGCACCACCAATGCCCCACTGACAGCTCAGACCCATTCCCCTTCCCAGGCTCACTCCCTACCCCCGCCCTGTACCTGAGCCAGATGTCTGCCCGGCCAGGGGACTCCGTGCGACTCCAGTGCTCCATGTTCTCCTGTCAGGACGGGGAGGAGGTTTTGTCCCAGAGGAACTTATTGGGGAAGCTCACCTACAACTTTGACCATGTGGTGTCTGAGGGTAGCTCCGGGAATTACTCCTGTGGGTACGAGATCAAGGACAGCAAGAACTAGGTGACCAGATCCCAGCTCAGCCCTGCCCAGCACCTCGGCGTCTCCAGTAAGGTGTGTGAGTGTGTCCCCATGTGTGTGTGTCCGTATCCCATCTCAGTGCTGTCCAGCCAATCAACATCATGGGAAAGGGGAGTGAACAGACAATTAAATAACAACCCCCTGAAAATTCAAACACTGAAATTCATCAATTTTCAAAATCTGAAATGAAAATTTTCTCACATGACATCTTTGTTCTAAATTTGTCACAGTGAACCTTCCACCCCCCATTTTCACCCCTCTTAGCTCAAACAGCCCAGCCCAGGCAGGTGGGGGACGGGGACATCATAGGTAGGTCTCACTGGAAGGGACCTCAAGTTGTCATTAAGTCCAACCCCTGCGCTGAGGCAGGACCAAGTAAACTTAGACCGTCCCTGACAACCTGTTCTTAATAACCTTTGAAGACAGGGAGTCCACAACCTGCCTTGGAAGCTGCTCCGCTGATTAACTACCCTTATCGCTAGAAAGTTTTCCCCAACATCTAACCTATTTCTTCCATTCTGCAGATTAAGCCCATTACTTCCTGTCCTAACTTCTGTGGACATGGAGAACAAATGATCCTTTCCTCATCCTCTTTATGGGCCAGGAGTGTGGCTGTGGTCTGGCTTTGGTCTCTTATGTATTTATTGCCTGGGTAGTAGCAGTGGTGGTATCAGGGATTCCCTGCTCCCCCTAGGTAAATAATTCTGAAGTGTTTCTTTATTCAGGGGACTATATTTGGGGAAAGGCAAGTCCTAGGCTGGGCAACCCCCAGTCTTAGTGTGAACACCAGGACAATGGACGTAGAGGAAACACACGCTGATGCAAGAGGGTGATGGGCTCCTCCAATCTAGTGCTCGCTCTCTCCCTGCAGCTCTCCCAGCCTTTAACCAGCATTGCAGAGCCAGACAACATCTTTGCAGGGCAGGAAAATGGCTCATTCAAAGAGGGAATCCAAAAACCCTTCTGATGGGCAAGTTTCATCTGGAGTTCACTGACCCTCCCTCTGTTAAACTGGCAGTCAGTAAATTTTTTTCTCCCTCTCCNCTCCAATCTAGTGCTTGCTCTCTCCCTGCAGCTCTCCCAGCCTTTAACCAGCATTGCAGAGCCAGACAACATCTTTGCAGGGCAGGAAAATGGCTCTTTCAAAGAGGGAATCCAAAAACCCTTCTGATGGACAAGTTTCATCTGGAGTTCACTGACCATCCCTCTGTTAAACTGGCAGTCAGTAAATTTTTTTTTCCCTCTCCACCCACTGTATTTGGTGTTGTTCTGGCAGGAGGCACCAGACACATCATCACACCTGGGCTCACAAGTTCTTTCTCTCTGTGTAATTAGTTATTTACGCTCTGTGCTCCAGTCCTGGAACAGAGGTGTCAGAAACAGCATGTGGGCAAACCCCTCGTTCAGGAATCTCAGCCCAGCACCAGTGCCCAGTTCCCAGGCAGCAACCAAGCCCCAGGAATGGACCTTAGCAGAACCCAAACCTGGCTGTTTGCGCCAGCTCCCCATAAAGCGTCTGCATCAGTAACCAACCCCTACACGATATGTCTGAAAGGCTGTGTGCACTGCTCACAGGGCAAGGAAAAGATTGTGCAAAACTTGTGTAACAGCGCCACCTACTGACGCCTGCCAGGGAGACTCTAATGATATCATAGAATCATAAACTATCAGGGTTGGAAGGGACCTCAGGAGGTCATCTAGTTCAACCCCTTGCTCAAAGCAGGACCAATCCCCAACTAAATAATCCCAGGCAGGGCTTTGTGAAGACTGACCTTAAAAAAAAAAAAGTGTAGGACTGGAAGGGACCTTACAATATCATGGAGTTGAGTCCAGTCCCCCAACTTCACAGCAGGACCAAGTACAGTCCCTGACAATTTTTGGCCTGGGATCCCTAAATGGCACCCCTCAAGAATTGAACTCACAACCCTGGGTTTAGCAGGCCAATGTTCAAACCACTGAGCTATCCCTCTCCCCCCTGGAGATGGATGGCAATTAAATGTTCTCAGTGCCCTTTGAAGGTAGGACAAGAAGTAATGGACTTAATCTGCAGCAAAGGAGGTTTAGATTTGATAGTAGGCAAAACTTTCTAACGATAAGGGAAGTTAAGCTCTGGAACAGGCTTCCAAGGCAGGTTGTGGAATCCCCATTGTTGGAGGTTATTAAGAACAGGTTGGACAAACCCCATCTCAGGGATGGTCTAGGTTCACTTGGTCCTGCCTCAGTGCAGGGGGCTGCACTTGATGACTTCTTGAGATCCTTCCAGCCTGACATTTCTATGATTGTACAATTACCAACTGTTGTTTGTGCTGCTGGTGCTGCAGCATTGGTAATGCTGCTAGAATTGCTGTTCTCTGATGTCCCCTGCACTAGCAGATGGTGCAGTGTGTTGATTCTGCAGACCGTGATATTACTACAAAGAAAGACCCCAGGCTCGGTTCAATGTCAAAGAAGCTCGGCCAGGCAACAAAGCACAGTGCTAGTGCCCTCTAGGAGCTGCAGATACACTAACACATGTATGCCTGCAGCAAGGTACCAGTTCAATCAGTAGATCAGAGTGCTGTCTCTAGACTAGCACAAAGATGCCTCTCCTACGACTTCTTCTTTCATACAGTGATATAAAGAAGTCATGTATTCCACTTTAGATCTTGTTAGTTACTACCCTTATCACCACTGTTTCTCCTTGTTCCTGCTAGTTTGAACAAACATCCTTATCCCTTATCTTGTCATCCCCTCTTTATTCTTAGGAGCGGTTGGAGTGTTCCTGTACCATCTCTTAAGTCTGTATTTATGGTGTTACTTGAGAACTCTGTGTGTCTCTGTACAATCCTGTCAGGTCAGGAATGAGTTTACTTCGTCAGCCAATACCCAAAGTGTTACTATTTTCCCGAGGCCAGGCCTACTTCGGTTCACAGTCTTTGCTTCATACTGGTAGTTATGCCTAGAGCTCCAGCAAGGCCTGCACCCACATTCCCACACTCGTCACACAGGCCTTCAGACTAATCTGAATTAACTTTTAGAATGTCACAGGTGAGTCATGTGAACATAGGGCAGAACAAAGCATTGTGACCACAGAGAGCTTAAACATGGTGCATTCTGGGGCAGGAAAGAGAATGGAATTATTTTCCCTGTGGAAAAATTAAATGAATTTCCATTGATATATTCAGCAATAAAATGTTAACTTTTCATCAAAAAAACTGATAACCTGAAACGTGGGAGTGAGGGGAATATTTGGTTTCGGCAAATGAACGATGAAGATTTTCAGCTGAAAATTTTCAAAACCAAAAATATTTTGGGGCTTTTGGTTTTCCAACGAAAAATTAAAAATATTCAAAGAAAGCAGAGACTCCACAAATAAAGAAATAAATAAAATACAATAAAATAAAATAAATCATTTAGTCAAAATCTAGTTTTCTATCGAAAAAAGGTCTTAATGTAAAATTCTCATCAGGCCCTGATGCAGGCGTCATTACGAATGTGTTGTTTCCTCAGTACCCTTGGTGGGCTGGCGCCATACAGTCAGTTATCTTACAGCATAATCCCTGCCCTGACAATCTGCCGTGGGTTATACTCTGAACTGGAGTGTTAAATTTCCGGTATCCTTTGTTGCCCCTTACTAACACTCAGTGGGGGTGTTTTGGTTGGCTAGCTCCCAGCACTAAAAGGGGAGGGGTCGATGGGATATCAGGACCCTGAGACTGACAGTCCCCAGGAACAATGGGGAGAGGCGAATGCTCCAGGTCAGCCTGACTGACAGGGCAGGCAGGCTAATCAGCATGAGAGGAGGCCAGGGTGGGTCCCATCCTCCCTGTGAGTTGGAATTGCCTGGGTCAGACTGAGTGGGGCCGAGTTAAGGAGAAAGCAGGGGCCCAAGTTTAGCTGGAGAGCAGAGTTGTGCCAGATCCAGAGGGGCCAGAGCTGCAGCCACAGAGTGTGAGACAGAACCCAGGGAGAGCAGATCCTGTGCTAGGAGCAGAGCTGCAGCCACAGAGCCAGGTGTGGTGAGCAAGTGGGGCCAGCCAAAGGGGGGCCTTGGACAAAGGGCCCAGCACAGAAAGACACCCCCAGCCAAGGGTCCTTGCAGGTCAGACTGGGAGGGGGATCTTAACCTGATGGGGGGCTGATGTTGGGAAGAAGGGTCCCACCACTCAAAGCCCGGAGGTGTGTGGCCACCACCATTGCAAGTGTCCAACCCGCAGCATCCCTGCAGCACAGCCAGGGCCTGAGAAGGAAATCTGGGACCTACAAGGAACAGACTGCGAAGTGCCCTGATGTCCAAAGACATTGTTTGTAATGTTTCCTGCCACAGAGCGGGGTGATGTGTTTTCCTTTAACCTCTCCCATTTTTCCTTATTCTTTTCTTTAGATTAATTGTTAATTAAACAACTTGTATTTGCTTTAAATTGTATGGAATAATCAGTGGGTCAGGGAGGTGCCCAGTGCAGAGAAAGTACCCCAAAGTGGGGACATCCTAGCCCCTGTCCTAGGTGACCACAGCAGCGTTGGGGGTTGAGCCCCCCAGGAATCCTGGGCCCAGCCTTGTTGGGGTTACGAGGACTCTGCCAGACAGGAGAGTGGAGGGGGAGCCTTCAAGGGCAGGGAGGCCTCTGGGTAAAGGGAGTGGGAGTGAGGACTCAGATCCTTTCACTAGCCCACTTCACCGGGGTAGTGCAGAAGCCAGGAAAGTTCCCCACAATAGCGGGACCATTCCCCCACTTACCTTTGTTACAGTCTATCCTGGGCATGTCTGTGGCCTGGCCTAGCTGCCCAGTCAGTCTGTCAGTGTTGGGCCTTAGTACACACCAGATCTGGATACTCCACTGAGCTACCTGAAATCTCTGCCAAGACCAACAGCTCCACCTCCTCCCTCTTGCCCACTTACTCTTAGGTGGCTCAGCTACCCGAAATTCAGCATCTTCTTCCCCTCTTCAGTCAGACTCTGGATCATCTTATCTGGTACCTATTGCACTTCAGCTCAGAGGGAGAGTCTCCACCCCCAGACTTTGGGGCTGTCTCTATAATAGGCTCAAACCAGAACCCGAATCCACACCCCCAAACTCTGGGGAAGGTCAGATTAGGATCCACAGCTGGAGCTAAAACTCAGGGCCCATCTCCAGTTGCTCTGTCCCAGTCCAGCATCTCCCTTCCCCCTGGTTCCCTCTTCACTGATCAGCCACAATCATCTTAGTGTTTAGAAATGGGAGCCAGTTTGGAGTTGTTAAACCGAGAAGGGACGTCTCTTTCCACCAGACATGCTCTAGCTCAGCCAGAAGTTAGCAGCTCAATGCAGGGATCCCTGCGGGAGGCTCTCTGGCCTGGGCTGTGCAGATGCTGTGACTAGATGATCTCATTGGCCCCTTCTGGCCTTTAAATGTACGACTCTGAAAATAAACTGCCCTGGAAACCTCATGAGAACAGACTAAATGGAGAGCGAGAGAGAGAATGAGGCAAGTTAAAGTGTGGGGACAAAAATAACATTGTGTGAGTGGGTTATTCAATCCCACATCACAGTGTGTGATACGCCTCCACCTCACTGAGCTGCTAGCTCATGGTCAGGCCAGGGAGAGCTCACTGCTGGGCAGGGGAAGACTTGTCTGCACAAGGGACTCTGCAGATGCTCAGGGAGTTGTCAGCTCATCCTGCGGTTCCCTCTCTGCACAGAGCAGCTGGACTGTGTTTGCAGAGAGTCGCTGAACAGGAACTGCTGCTCCCAGCACTGACACCCCCTCTTTTCCCTCTTCTGAGCACCAGCCAGTCGCTCTCTAATACCGCAGTGTCTGCCTCCATTAATATTCTCACCAGGTCTGGAGAGACGGATCTAATTCTGCCCTGCCTGCCCTGTGGTTAGGGCTGGTGGGAGAGAGGCAGGATCTAGCCCAGAAGCAATAGAGGGTGGGACACTCTGTGAGATCAATTAAATCCCCTGTGGCAGATTTCACAGCTCCTGTCTCTGAGGATTTTCCAGTTTTCTAGTTTCCAGGTGCTTCCCCTCTTTGGACGAAATAGCCTGGGGTCATTGGCCCTCAAGACAGGTGCCAGGTTGGTCATTGTCACTCAGGCTTTTGGACAGGCTGGGGGCAACGGGGAGGAAGGGTGATCTTGTGCTTAGGGCAGTGGATTGGTGCTCAAGAGCCCTGGGTTCAGTCCCTGACTCAGCTGCAGACTCCTGTGTGCCCTACACTCAGTCACTTAGTCTCAGTCACTCCCATCTGTGAAATGAGAATGAACTTCCCTACCTCTCAGGTGTGGGTGAGTGTAAACCCCATTAATGACTGTGAGGGGCTCAGATACTCCAGTGACAGGGGATGTACCAGGAGAAAGGAGAGCATTGATGGGAAGACCTGTTTATCTCAGGGCTTTGCTATATACTGGGATGTTTACCAGTATAATTAAACTGCTCTAGCTTTGCTGGTATAACTCCCACGGGGACACTCTCATTCTCAAATCAGAGCTTTTGTCAGATTCATTCACAGATTCTAATGCCAGAAAGGACCACTGTGATCATCTAGTTTGACCCCCTGTATAACACAGACGAGAGAACTGCCCCAAAATAATTCCTGTTTGAACTGAAGCTTCTCTTTTAGAAAAAACATCCACACTTGATTTTAAAAATGACTAATGGAGAATCCACCACAGCCCATGGTAATTTTTCCCATGATTAATTATTCTCACTGTCAAAAATATATGCTGTATAATTTATATTGCTTCTAAAACAACATAAGATAAATCAGAAAAAGTTTCTCTTATACCACAGACTGAGTGTGCACTGGGATTTATACTGGTTTAATTGGAGCAGTATACATTGGAGCTGATACCAGTTAACTTCCCGGGAAGTACTATAGTTTGAGAACTCCTGCTATAGTGGCAGGGGTTGGGTGGTTCATGGGCAGGTGCTGGGTTGAGTCCATCTGCTTTGGGAACATGTCAGGGGGCCCACAGCTTTCACACAGCCGCCTCTATTGCCTCAGCAGGAAATGATCAATGTTCACCCTGCTTGGAAAGTTGGGGCAGCTGAGAACTGGACTGGCCACTCAGCGTCCATGCAGTGTGGTTGTGCCAGAGGAGCTTTATCACAAAATCCCCATCACAGCTGTCACTGATCACCCTCAAATGCAGTCTCACCCGAGGGCCAAGGATAGAATGGGCCATGGGGACGCAGCCTTTTGCTCCCATACAGCTGGTCTCACACACAGATTTGGCACACGTGTAATTATAATGAACACTTCTGGCCAAACCTTCCAAAAAGGCCAGTGATTTTGGGAGCCCAGCATGAGACATCTTAAGGGATAACAGACAAACTGCACTGAGCCCCTGCCCCCTGCTGGAAATCAGCCCCTTTAAGGTGGCTTAAATGGGACCCCCAAAATCACTAATAGTTTTTGAAAGCCTTGGCCTCTGTGCTTAACAATGTGATAAGCCAAGCACGGTATTTAAAAACAATATTGTATCTATCTACCCCCATATACATTCTCTGACTGTCTCCCTCTATCCCCATACAGAGCCATCGATCTATATATTGATCTATCTATATTTCGATCTATCTATTAATCTCTCCAGTGCCGGCTCTGTTAAAGCACTAGCGTAGAGAGGAGCCCTGGTCATTTCTCTCCTGTGTGGAGCCGTCTCTCTGCTCCTTTCAGGGTCTGTGCAGTGAGGCAGCTGCAGGGTCTGTGCAGCAGGAGGAACTCACTCTGTGGATGCTCTTGCTTCACGTTTCAGCTGCACTTCCAGCTCTCGCTGGGGGATGAGGTAAGTAAGTTCCCCTTCTTCACATCCTGCTATGCACTGTTCATGAGCCTGTCATCAACCTCCCCTTCACCCTCCCATGGTGGAGACTTTCCCTGTTCCTGTGGCTGGTCTGGGTTGGAGTCACTCCAAGTGAAAGCTCCGGAGCCATTTCTCTGTCACAAGAGAACCGACCCTCTTACACGGCGGCCTGATCCCCAGGCCAGTGAAGTCAGTGGAGGGTTTCCATTGACACTAATGGGCCTTGGATCAGGACCTTTCTGGGCAGCATTGTCTGAGCTACAAGCAGGGCCCGGCTGCCATCCAAAGGTGCCAGCAGCTCAGCCTGAACCATAGCCCCGGGGATCACTCTGGGCTGGAGCCGCCAAAATATTGTGAGCTAAAAGCACAGATTTTTCAGTGAGAGTTTTTGTCAAACATTTTCATTGTTTCCAAAGTTTCCATATTTTCAAAGACAAAATTAAAACTGTTTTGGGAGTTTTGTAAAAACAAAACTGAAAACTTAAAAGAAAAAATGAAAATTTACATTAAAAAAACAATGTTTGCAGAGACATTTATTTAAAGTTGCACCTTTTGGATTTCCCCTCCCTCCAGTTTTTACATTTTGGCACCAAGAATGGGAGAAAAATGGGGGGAAATGTCAAAAAAAAAAATTCTTCACAAATGGTTTTGAAACAATGATTTTAAAAATACTGCCAAACATATTTACCCTTTTTCACTCTGACGTCTTCTGGGCACTGCTTCTAACAGGGAGTCTCACCCTGTGTTCCACTGACCCTCAGGACTCACCGAGCATCCAAGCTCCCGCAAACCTCCCCTGTCCAGCTGCTCTGCAGAGCTGACTCCATCCCAGTGGTGAAATGTGCCCAGCCACCATCCCAGGACAATCCACTTCTGCATCAATTACTATGAAAAGTTGCTCTGCAAAACTTGTCATCCTGACAGATTTCCCTTGACGCCCTCTGCTGTTTGGCTTCCCGCAGACGTATCATCATCTATTCACAAGAGTTTCTTTCTTACTCACATGTTTCTTTGGCCTTTTGGCCTGGTTCCCCTACTTGCGTACACTGGCGAGCGAAAGACAAAATTTTTGTTGTTTACAGTTGTTAAAAACACCCCCCCATGACAAAATGTTGGTGACGACAACCCCTCCCCCCAAAAAAAACACAACCGAAAAAAGACAACATTTTGGTGACAACAAGCGCTGCTCATTTGGGTGGAAGCTTTTTGTTGGCAGGAGAGCCGACAAACGGTGGCCACACTGCACGCCTTTTAGCAGCATGGCTGTAGCAGCACGGCCGTGTCACCAAAAGTTGTGTAATGTAGACATAGCCTAAGTCACACTGATTCCGGCTCCCACCTGCTCAGAGGTCACTTCTGGATGCTCTTTCTCAACTGCCTTGTGTTCTTCCCCATCTAGCAGTGATCTCTCAGCAGGGACAGCAGACCCCTCAGCAGCCCAGAATGGGGAGCAGGGGCAGTCAGGGCTGGACGGGGAGAAGTGGCTGGAGCTGGGTGTGGAGGACAGGGCAGGTGGAGACTAAGCATGTAGGGAAACCAGTGCAGATGGTGTTCTCTGGGGGGTGAAATCACCGCTGTGCCATGAGTCCCATACAAGGCCCAGGCCCCATTTATGTCCCTCTTAAGCCCAGAAGGTGAATTTCCCCCTCGGGGAGCTGGGTCCCTCTTGCCAGGGACAGGAGACTAGGGTGGAGGCAAACGATTCAGGCTCATCAAACATCCCAGGCACCCAATCACCCAGTGACCTTTCACCCTGGCCCCAAGCAGTGAGTTTGGACAGGGGCATTTCCTCAGTGATATGTTTAGACTCAAGCAAGCACACCAGGCCCCTTCAGTTCTCAGTCCTCCAGCCCTAAATAGAGATGCTGTGGCCAGAGCGGGGAAGGGAGGTAGCGCAGGGCAGGAAACAGGGAGCGGTGACGAATATCAGACCTGAGGAGGGGACAGAGCAGGTCAAACAGAGACTGTGACATCTCTGCTGCCTAAGCCCTACAGGCTGCAGGGGGGCTGGGAGCAGGGAGAGGTCCTGGCTGGAGTATCCAACCCTGGGAAGCAGACGTTGGAAGATCGATGCAGAAAGACACCAGAGCTTCCCTTCTCCTTAAGTTGGACGGGGAAGGGGGGGCAGGTGGGATCTGGGTGCGACTGTGGATTGTGCCCTGCTGACCCCATCAGGAGGAGACGCTGCTGAGCTGTTTCCATCCCGATCGGTTCCCCCCACCACCCCGATGCTCCTGTCTCTGTGCCTCTTGCTGACCGGTGAGTATGCAGGAATCCTGTGCTAATTCGTAGCAGGCCGGGAGGAAACAGAACCGAGAACAGCCCCTGGCCCAGACTGTCAGCAAATCCTCTTCACTGGGAAGGAAATGGGAACCAGTAGAAGCACTGAGTGTGAGAGCTACTGGGCCACATCCCCAGCTGGTGTAAATCAGTGTAGCTCCACTGGAGTCAATGCTGGTTTACACCAGCTGAGGATCTGGCCCTCTAGAGAGCTGACGGGAAAGTTGGTCCCAGCTCAGCCATGGTCTATGTGCGCGAGGAATCTGCCATGTCCCAGATCTAATGTCCTGCCTGGTTTGCTTCTTCAGCAACACACATATAAGGAATTTTTTCCTATTAAAGGCAGTTTTTGTCCCTGAAGAGGGACCTCAGAAAAAGGGGAGATTTTATCTCCAGCACTAACCACACGGCACCTTTCTGTTCCCAGTGCTGAGTCCCAGCAGTCAGGAGATCTGCTCAGCTCCCGGTGAGTCCATCTGACTGTCCGTCCCCAGATACACTCACCCCTCTATCTATCCAACCTGCCAGAGGGGTTTGTATTGACAGAAAAGGCTTCTAATTATAGATTATTATTAATTATTATTATTACCGTGGCCCCCAGAAGCCCATATGAGGGATCAGGACCCCATTGTGCCAGCTGCTGCATACCCATTCCCTGCCCCCAAAGAGCTGACAGTCTCAGATCTCACATTATCCCCCCCAGTACTGAGCTGTGCTGAAATAAGTGGATGCTCCTTTGTGCAGACTCCACAGCCCTTGAGCAGGCAGAGCTCCTCCTGCCCTGCCCCACGGAGGGGTGTTAGCACTATGGAGCTACCCGCACTGACCTCCATGCACGTGGGCTTTCCCAACCATCGCTCGGACAGGGCCATGCATCCCACACAGCATTCACACCCCACTCAGCGGTCCTGGCTACCCAACTCCTGCACTCAGTTATGTTCACAGCTGTGCCTTCCCAGAATTGTGGGTGATAGCACAGTGACCTCACGGTGGCCAGGGGGATTGTTGGAAGAGAGGCCAAACTCTCCAGACTCCCACAATCCCCACTTGGAACATCCCAGGCTCCCCGGGGGCTATTTCATAATTCCTCTGTAGCTCAGGAACCACCTAGCAGCTGCAAACTGCTTCCACGGCAACAAACTTCCTTTGGGCAAGGGGCTTCCTTTTCCCTGAAATGGGCACCACTGACAGCCCCATTGACAGCTCTGACCCATTCCCCTTCCCAGGTGCTCTTCCTGCCCCTACCCTCTACCTGAGCCCGACGTCCGCCCAACAGGGGGATTCCGTGTTGCTCCAGTGTTCTGTGTTCTCCCAGCTTCTGGCCACCCGCGTCGTCTTCTGTAAGGATGGGGAGGAGGTTTCGTCCCAGAGGGGCTTGGAGGATAAGATCACCTACGACTATGTCCATGTGGTGTCCATGGGCAGCTCTGGGAATTACTCCTGTGGGTATGAGATCAAGGACAGCGACAACCGGGTGAATGGATCCCTGCTCAGCCCTGCCCAGCACCTCAGTGTCACCGGTAAGGCGGATGAACGGCACAGTGAGTACAATAATCCATGCAATGGCAGAGAGAGAATCCAGATGCAGATAGCTGAGTGACAGGGGTGTCACGCAGAAGAAATAGGCTGTTGTACTCCATGTGGATCAGACCCTAGTTGGAGACACGACACTTACTTTGTTAGAGGCTCATGCAACTGTTAATGAGACAGCAGTGGGATGTTAGTTCCCATGACTCCTGGGTTCTGTTCTTGGTTTCGGGAGCAGACTGTGGTTAGTGTTAGAGGCAGCACAGCCAAGCACATAAATCTGGCACATCCCCTCTGAAAGGCAGCGAGACAAAGTGGATGAGACTGGGGGTTGCTGTATTAGTCCTCTGCTCTAGTCACAGCTGTGAGCTTGTGCAAGCCTCGTGTGAGCTTGTGCAACCCTTCATTATCTGTACAAGGGGTAGTGTGACTTCTATATTTGTGGGGGGGGAGGGGGAGGAGCTCCAGTCATGCCAATGGGGCCTCACATGGCCTGGAGGACAAATTCTGTGCCTGTCTGAGGCTTCCAAATGATGCCCATGACAAGGGGTAAATGACAGCTGTCACCTATACTGTAGGGGCATGAGCTCTTGGCTAGCACTAAGAGTGCATTAGTGGATAGCACAGAGAAGTTAATAACATTCAGTGGGAGAGTTGGGCCTAGAGCACAGGGTCTCCTGGCTTGTAGCTTAGAGTAACCCCAGACCCCAGGATGCCGCATGGGGAGTCCAGGCCCACACCCACAGCTTCTACGCAGGTGAGATGAGGCTGCCAAATGTCCATAGTATGTGTGACACTTGGCAGGTCTGACAGAGCCAGGCGGAGCTCCTTTGGGGAGGTTCCCATTCGGGGAACAGTCACGTCCCATTTGACTGGTGCAGGGGGCTGGGCTCAGCCATCGCAGCCGCGTTTCTCACACACTGAGTATCACCTGGAGGCATTGACAGGCCCAGATTCTCCTTGTCCCCATTGCACCGGCCAGGCGAGCAGCAGTGGAGAGGAGTCAGACCCCACAGCTCATGGAGATGCTCTTGGGCCAGACCCCGGGGATCCAAGCCCAGCTCCGTCCCCCCAGTTCTCCCCTCGCTGCATAGAGCCTTTGGGCCAAACTCACCCCGGGGGTAACTCCTCTGCCTGCAGCAGTTACAACAAGGGCAGAATCAGGGACCGGCTCCTCGGCTGGTGTAAACTGGCAGAGCCCTATGGACTCCAATGGAGGGACACCAATTTACACCTACTGGGGATCTGGCCCATGGACTCCAGTAGTGTGATGCTCATTTACACCCACGAGGGATCTGGCCCCAGTGGCTGGCAGAACCGCTCTGTCTGTCACTGGGAGGCGCGTCCCTGCGGAGGCTGCAGGTGTCTCCTCCACACAGTGCGATTCTCTTTGCCCTTGTCCCACAGGCAGTGTGAGCAGCAGCGGAGGAGGGGAGGAGCCGACCAGCACAGGTAATGGGCTATTGCTGTGTCACACCCTGATTATCAGAGCCCGGCTCTGTGCCCCCAGCTCTGACCTCAGGGCATAAAGTCTGGGACAAACTCACCCCGGGGTGGGTAACTCCTCAGTCTGCAGCACAGTCACCCGTAGTACGAATTGGGCTCTGTCGCTGCAATTCCCCCAGGACAGAAGGATAGGGGAGTCCCATGGAATTGGTTACGTCCCACTTCCACCCTTTTCTGAGGACACAGCTGGTGCCAAGGCCTTGTGCTGCCCTCTGCCCAGGGTGGGGTCACCCCCGTGGTGAACTGCCAGCCACACTGGAGAGGGGCAATAGGGTCTGGGCTGCTGTGTCTGTCACAAGCTCTTGTGAGGACTTTGCACAGAATCCAGGTGTAGCCTGAGCAAACTGCGGCAAGAGTGACCCAGTCCTGGGGCAAAGAGTGGACCCTCCCCAAGAAGCGCCATTACTTAGGGCTCCTGTTGGGGGAACGTGACCCCTGCAGCATGATCCCACCTTAGATCTAGGCCTCCTCGAGCTCACACGGGGTCCCCATTACAGAGGTGCTGCTCTGTGTCCAGTATTGGCACTGCAGTCCCACACGGTGCTTTGCACACGGCCATCACCGTGTCCCTTTCCATTTGCAGGGCCGGCCATGTCCCTCGCCATCTGGGCCACCCGCTGCGCCCTGGTCCTGCTCCTCCTGGTGTCTGCGCCCGTCATCACCTTCATGATGGAGAAACGGGGCCTGACCCAGCCTGCAGAGCTGGAGAAGACTCGTGGTCGGAGCGCCAGCATTTTGCAGGAGTAGGCAAAGGGAGATCCCCACTGACCAGCTGTGAGCAGGAGGGAGGGTGGGGAGGGGTCTGGGTTGTTTGTCCAATAAAAGATATTACCTCCCCTACCTTGGCTCACTATTTTTTCTAGTCACCCATTAATGCCACCATCTTCTGGCAAAAGCTATAAACTGTGAAAAAATTGTCTTTTGTTTTTTTTTCTCTACACCAGAGTTTCATGAACTTCTCTGTTATGTGGAGCTGACAGTAGCAGACAGACTGTCTAGCAGACACCTCCCCTGCTATTAGCACCCGCGTAACATCCCTGTGGCCACCCCTACAGCAGCTTCTCCAGAAATTCGGCATTAGGAAAGGGCTGGTTTCTCAACAGGAAAATTTCTCTGATTCTGTTTCCCTCAGTTCTGACTCCATCCTGACACAAACACACACACACACACCACACACCACCACCCAGCGGGGAATCTCATGCCAGCTTCAGCTAAAAACAGAAATCAGAGAACCAGGGCTTCAACCCTCCAGTGTCAGCCAGAAATGAAATGGGATATGGGGCCTTTCCAGTAGAGGGGATTCAGGCCCTGATCCAGTCTCAAGTTGGGGGAACTGGCTGGCCCAGTGGGGTGTGCGATGAGACACAAACAGTACAAACAATACCCCAAACAGTCTATCACTGACTAAAGATTATAACTAAGGCTTTGTTTCATTAAATCTCACTCAAAACCACAGTATATGTGTCATCCCTTCCATTGTCAAAACACAAATGTCTTTAACACAACCGCAGCTCTGGTGTAACTACCACTGCACCACAATGCAGACAGATTCCAGCCCCTGGCTATATTTTGCTTCCATGGCAAATAGTGTCAGTTCTGTGCACTGACAAGACACGAGACTTTCTATTGCAGAGGGTGGGAAGAAGGATCTTGGGGCTAACACCCAAGGCTTGGTGGATTTCTGGGTTCTATTCCCAGCTGTGGCACTGACTCACTGTGTGAGCTTTGGTAAGTCCCCTCCTGTCTGGATGCCTCAGTTTGCCCCTCTAAAGCCAGGGCAAATAACATCTGTGTGCTTAACATGGGTATCAGCAAGGAGGGCAAATCTGAAAGCAGACATGGAAATAACAACACACCAGTGTGTGCCGAGACTCAGTGTCTGACCCTACAATAACAAAGCAGCATGTGCAGCCTCAGCATCCGAAAGACACCACAATGTAAACAAGCCAGTGTACATAAGAAGCAACATTATTGCAACAAATAAAAAAATAAAAATCTTATAAACCAGCACTGACATTGCCAAACACACCAAGTGTAAAACCAATAGAAAAAAGATTTAAAAATCCAGTGTGCTCAGCTCGCTGCCTCTGCTCCTGCTCATGGGTCTAGATCGCCGCTCCCAGGAATTCCCTGACATCTCGGGTTCAAGGGCCCAGGTTTCTGATCAGGGCACAGACTCTGGGATGGGACGCGGCCTCATTTTCTCCAGAAGCACATTCAGGGAGTGTCCACTGATGTGACGGCCACTGCCCCCGCTCCCCTCAGTCACATGTCACAGTGTGGGGGTCCTGATGTGAGGGGACACCCAATGGGATTGCTCCCTCCCCCACTAAACCCAGCACTCACAAGCAACCCTACAATAACTAAGCAGCAGGAGTGGTTCCCAGAGCTCACAAAAAGACCCAATGATAACAAACCAGTGTGCCTGCAGTCCCAACATATGAGTAGCCTCAGTACTTATCAACAACCCTACAATAACAATCCCACATGGAAAGTGTCACAGTGCTCATGGATGAACCTACAAAAATAAATCAAAATGCAACCCCAGCAGTCACAAACCTTGAAATAAACCACTCTGTGTGCAGTCCTGGCCCCGGAAAACAACCCTACCACAACAAACCGTTTGTGTTCTCACAAGTAGAGCTGGGCGGAAATTTCTGGACAGTTTACTCGCCAAAAAATGAAGGTTTGGCCAAAACAAAACTATTCACTAATTTGACCCAAATAGTTTTCATTGGACAAAGGTTTTAAATACATTGTTCAGGCTGCTTCAGAAGTGTGTGTTTGACCCATATGTACCAGCTAATAATTTGCTATTCCTTGGGCCAAAGATCACAAGAACGACTCTCCGGCCTGGGGATTAAAGCACTTGGAAGGTAGGAGACGTGGACTCAATCTTTTCTCTTCCTTATTCAGAGGAGTGATTTGAATCCATAGCTCCTACAGCCCAGCTGAGCCCTATCACATACCCAACACTATAGACAAGAAAAAACAACTCGACTCAATGCATTCAGCCAACAAAGTGGACTGAAAATCTATCTCAATAACACAAGTATCATGACTTTTAATATTGCCTCACCATCACCAGTACAGATAGAGGATTATGTTCTCACCAATGTAGAAACATTCACATATTTGGCAGGACCATCAGCCAGGATGGTAGAACAAGCCAGGACATCCGGAACAAAATCAGTAAAGCCAGGAACACCTTCAGGAGCTTAAATACAGTCTGGAAATCATCAGAATACAGTACCAAAACCAAACACAGATTTATCAGAGCTGCGTACTTTCAACATTACTTTATAGTGCAGAATGCTGGGGAATGAGAATGTATGACATGTCCAAACTGTCCTCATTCCATACAACCTGCCTCAGAAAAATCCTCCATATCTTTTGGCACAGAACAATCTCAAGACCATGATCCATTTACACAATGCAGTCAAGAGGATCTGAGCACCATCATTACCAAGAGGCATTGGAGATGGATTAGCCATGTGCTTCGGATGGAAACTGATTCCATCACCAGAGTAACAATAAGGTGGACACCTAAAGGCAAGCGAAAATGAGGCCGCACGAAAACAACATGGAGAAGAGCTGTGGAAGCCGAGCTGAAACACCTGGGGAGCAGCTGGGGAACCACTGCAAGACTTGCCAGAAATAGACAGGAGTGGAGGAGCTTTGTCACTGCCCTAAGCGCCAGAGGTGTAATGGGAACATGAGGATGATCTAGGAGATCACAGAGACACAGGGCAGAACAAAGCATTGGCAGATTCCACCTGGAACCAGTGAGGGCTTAAACATGGTGCACTCTGGGCGGGGCAGAAAATGGATTTTCCTGGGGAAAATTTAGATGAATTTGCCTTGAAATTTTCAGCAATAAAAGTTTAACTTTTCATCACAAACTGAAAATATGAAAACTGGGAGGGAAATGTTGGTTTTGGCATCTGAAAACCGAAAATCATCCTTTCTGGTACCTATTGTGCTTTTGGTCTCAGAGGGACAGTCCCCACACCAGGACTTTGGGGAGTTTAGGTCCTAACTGTGTGGCCTGGGGCTGTCTCTATGATAGGCCCAAACCAGAATCCCAAGTCCACACCCACAAACTTTGGGGAAGTTCAGAATAGGAACAACAGCTGGAGCGAAACCTCAGAGCCCGTCTCCAGTTGCTCTGTCCCAGTCCAGCATCTCCCTTCCCCCTGGTCTCCTCTTGCACTGATCAGCCACAGTGACCTTAGTGTTTAGAACCATGAGCCGGCTTGGGGTCGTTAACCCGAGAGGGGACGTCTCTTTCTACCAGACAGGCTCTAGCTCAGCCAGAAGTTAGTAGCTCAATACAGGGATCCCTGGGGGAGGATCTCTGGCCTGTGCGGTGGACGCACTGACTAGATGGTCCCATTGGTCCCTTCTGGCTTTTAAATGTACAACTATGAAAATAAACTGCCCTGGAAACCTCAGAGAACAGACTAACTGGAGAGAGAGCGAGAATGAAGCGGGTTAACGTGTGAGGACAAAAATAACATTGTGTGAGCAGGTTATTTAATCCCACATCACAGCATGTGACACCCCCACCCCATTGGGCTGCTAGCTCATGGTCAGGCTGGGGAGAGCTCACTGCTGGGTGGGGGAAGAGGTGTCTGAACAGGAGACTCTGCAGATGCTCAGGGCGCTGTCGGCTCGTGCTGTGGTTTCCTCCCTGAGCAGCCGCACAGAGCAGCTGGACTGGGTGTGCAGAGAGTTCCCGAGCAGCAGCCAGTCACTCTCTAGTCCTCCAGTATCCCAGTCCTTCAATATCCCCTGCAGAGCGGGGAGAAGGGTCTAATTCTACCCTGGCTGGCCTGGGGCTTAGCCCAGGAGAGCGAGGCAGGATCTAGCCCAGGAGCAACAGGGGGTGGGACTGTCTGTGAGATCAATTAAATCCCCTGGGGCAGATTTCCCAGCATGTGTCTCAGACATTTTCCCTGTTTCCCAGTCCCGTCTCATCCAGGATCTTCCCCTCTTTGGGTGAAATAGCCCAGGGTCATTGGCCTCCTAGGCAGGTACTAGGTTGGTCATTGTCACCCAGACTTTTGGGAGGGCTGAGGGTTGGGGGCTGAGGGGAGGAAGGATGATCTAGTGGCCAGGGTAGTGGACTAGCACTCAAGAGTCCTGGGTTCAACCCCTGACTCAACTGTAGACTCCTACGTGCCCTGAGCTCAGTCACTTAGTCTCTCTCTATGCCTCAATTACCCCATCTGTGAAATGAGGATGAACGTCAGGAGTGTCTAAGGACAAATCCCATTAATGATTGTGACAGGCTCAGATACTCCAGTGACAGGGGATGTAGAAGGACAGGCAGAGCATTCATGGGAAGAGCATTTTATGCCAGGGCTTCTCTCTACATGGAGAATCTTACCAGTATAATTAAACCACTCTAGCTTTGCTGGTGTAACTCCCCTGGGGACACTCTTATTGTGGATTCAGAGTCTTTGTCGGGTTCATTCATAGATTCTAAGGCCAGAAGGAACCACTGTGATCACATAGTCTGACCTCGTGTATAACACAGGCCAGAGAACTGCCCCCCAAATAATTCCCGTTTGAACTGGAGCATCCCTTGTAGAAAAACATCCACCCTTGGTTTAAAAATTGCCTGTAATGGAAAATCCTCCACAGCCCTTGGTAAGTTTTTCCCATGATTAATTATCCTCACAGTTATCATACTGTATTCCCAACATCAAAGAATCATAGAATCTCAGGGTTGGAAGGGACCGCAGGAGGTTCTAGTCCAACCCCCTGCTCAAAGCAGGACCAATTCCCAACTAAATCATCCCAGCCAGGGCTTAGTCAAGCCTGACCTTAAAAACCTCCAAGGAAGGAGATTCCACCACCTCCCTAGGTAATCCATTCCAGTGCTTCACCACCCTCCTAGTGAAAAAGTTTTTCCTAATATCCAACCTAAACCTCCTCACTGCAATGTATGGCTTATCATTAATATTGCTTTCAAAACAAGATAAGATAAACCAGAAAAATGGTCTCTTATGCCAGACCCAGGTGTGTACAGGGACTTACACTGGTGTAATTGGAAAGTATAAATTCACCCCTTAGCTGATACCAGATAACTTCCCATGAACAGTAGTTCTCAAACTTTTGTACTGGTGACCCCTTTCACATAGCAAGCCTATGAGTGTGACCCCCTGTACATATTGGGGTCCAGGAAGTGCGCGGGTGGAAGCCCACCCACTGCTAAAGGATCCCCCCAAGCCTAAGGGGAGGATCTACAGGGCCTGAAACCCAAATGATGATGGGGGACAACCAATATAATAACGGGGACAGGAGTGCAGTCAAAGCGTCAAAAGAAGGGAACCTGGGAAGCCCCATGCGCCAAGCGAGCGTCAGGGGATCCAGCCAGTCTCCCCGGTCGTAGTCCAGGAGGTCTCCGATTCTGGTGACTTCTGCCAGGACCAACCTCTGGCTCACCGTGGGTGACTCCGCCACCTGCACATGAAGCTGGGAGTTGTGTAGCAGTGGCTCCGTGAGGAGATCTGCCCCCCCAGTGGCCGCTGAGAACAGTTTCCGGGTCCGGAGGAGGTCCTGGTAGAAGACCGGCAGCCCGGAGAGGTCTCGTGGAAGACCTCTCGGATCGAGATAAAGGAGCTGCCGGTCGTAGCGGAGCCCTCAGAAGTGGCGCAGGAAGGCGTGCGCCAGTACTTTCCACGCTGGACTACCTGCACCATAAAGGAGCCTCTGCAGGGCCTGGAGGCGGAAGACATGGACCTGAGTGCATAGGCACTTCAGGCCCTGCCCTCCCTCCTCCAGGGGCAGGTGGAGGACCCCTGCAGAGACCCAGTGCGGTCCCGGCCAATGTGACCCCCTCTAGCGGGGTGGTTACCTGCTCCTGCCCTGAGGTGTTTAAAACAGCCCTGGAGGAGGGCTGTGGAAGGGCAAGATTCATGGGCTGATTGCGAGGAAGCAGGCTCAGATGGGGCCACGCCCCAATCAGGGCCCAGCTCTCCCTATAAAGGCTTGAGCCAGGAGCTCAAGCAGACACTTTCTCTCTGTGTTCAGAGAGTGAAGGGCCTGGCTGCAAGGAGCTAGAGACAGAGTACCTGAGTGGAGCAGGGCTGGTGACAGGCTGGGGAGCTCTAGCCTAAAATCCCCAGGCTGCGGCCTAGCTTTTGGCTAAAAGGTACTGGGGGTTGCAGAGGGCAGCCCAGGGGTAGGGAAAGGCAGCAGGTCCAAACCCAACCTTGCCAGTGATGAGTAGGCTGATACTGCAGTCTGCCCCAGGGCGTGGGGCTAGATGATGACTGGCAGTAGCTGTACATTGAGGTGAGGTGGGGCTAGTGGGGTGGGGTTCCCTGAGGAGGGGAAACCCTAGAACTGAGGGGTTACTGCTAGGGGGTAGCACCCCAGGTTCAAGGGCACTGGGGTCTAGGGAGGGACATGGGGGGGGGGGGGGGAGAGGACGGGCAGATCACTGGCCTGCAGAGGGTGCTCCAGGATGCTGGAAGAGCTAATTCCTGGAAGTCACCAGCAGGAGGTGACTCATGGGTGAGTCTGCTCCTCTACCCCCCCCCCCCTAAAAGTTAAAAGCACATTTTTACATATTTAACACCATTATAAATGCTGGATGCAAAGCGGAGTTTTGGGTGGAGGCTGACAGCTGGCAACCCTCCATGTAGAAACCTTGTGACCCCTTGAGGGGTCCCAACCCCCACTTTGAGAACCCCTGCTATAGCGGCAGGGGTTGTGCGTCATTGGCAGATGCTGGATCAAGTCCAACTGCTTTGTAAACATGTCAGGGTGCCCACAGCTTTCACACAGTTGCCTCTGTTGCCTCATCAGGATTTGATCAATGTTCACCCTGCCGGGAAGGCTGGGGGGCAGCTGAGAACTGGACTGGCCGGTCAGCGTCCGCACAGTGTGGTTGTGCCAGAGGAGCTTTATCACAAAATCCACATCACAGCTGATACTGATCGCCCTTGATTGCAGTCTCCCCGAGGGACAAGGATAGAATGGGCCATGGGGACTTATCTCCTCACACCCCTACAACTAGTCTCACACACAGATTCA
>NW_023260511.1:4560886-4576814 GCF_013100865.1 Trachemys scripta elegans
CGAATTAAAGTCATAGTGTAGACCAGGCCAGAGAGTGCAGCGTGTCTGAGTGAAAGGTCCCGTCTCCTGATAATTATTTGGGTTTCTCTTGTTAGTTTCCTTGGTTTTTATTTTCAGATCACTGTCAAATTCCCATCAGGGGAGTCACAGGATGACAGGCCAGAGAACAGTGACTGGGGCTAATCTGTGGATGGGTGTGAGGGCGTTTTCCCCCCACCAGAAGGGCACGTCTTCTTGGATTTCTCACTTCTATAGAGGGTCTTCAGTGATATGCACTTGGCTTCATTTCACACCTGGGATTGTCAATGGTGCTGCCAGGTTTCCAGTGTGGGGTTTATAAACAATGTACAATTCTTAAAGTAGGGAAGCAGAGATAACAAGAAACCCCTGGAAATATTTCATCTCTGACCCCTGCAACTTTGTCCTGGTGAAGGCACCTTCCCAGCCACTAAATGATACCTTGCACCAGTCCCAATGGAAAACTCCATCTTACCTGTGTTGGTCCAATAAAAGATACAGGTCTGTCGCATCTTAGGCACATTTAACATGTGCGATTTCAGCTTTACACGGTCGGCAAAACCAAAAAAAGAGAACAATTTAAATATTGTTTGTGTAGTGCGGGTGATTCCACCCGCCATTACACTCAATGTAATTTTGACTATACACGATTTTTGCTTTAGGTGCCGACTGCGGAACGTAACCGCAGGGTAAGATGAGACAGACCTGTATTACCTTTCCCATCTTGGCTCGCTATTTTTTTTAGTCACCCATTAATGCCGCCATCTACTGACCAAAGCTATAATTGCAACTGTGAAAATTTGTCATGGCTTTTGCTCTACATCAGAGTTTCATGAACTTCTCCATCAGGAGGAGTTGACTGTAACAGACAGACTGTCTAGCAGACACCTCCCTTGCCATTAGCACCCGTGCACCATCCCCTGTGGCCACCCCTACAACTGCTTCTCCAGAAATTCAGCATTAGGAAAAGGCTGGTTTCTCAACAGGAAAATTTCTCTCTCCCTCTTTCTGATTCTATTCCCCTCAGTTCTGACCCCATCCTGACACCCCACACCCAGAGGGGACTCTCATGCCAGCTTCAGCTAAAAACAGATCAGGGAGCCGGGGCTTCAACCTCTAGTGTCAGCCAGAAATTAAATGGGATATGGGGCCTTTCCAATAGATGGGACTCAGGCTCTGATCCAGTCCAAGGTTGGGGGAACTGGCTGGCCCAGTGGGATATGGAATGAGTCACAAACTGTACAATCAATACCTCAAACAATCCATCACTGACTAAAGATTATAACCCAAATTTTGTTTTGTTAAATCTCACTCAAACCACAGTATATGCGTCATCCCTTCCATTGTCAAAACACAAATGTCTTTAACACAACCCTAGCTATGGTGTAACTACCACTGCACCATAATCCAGACAGATTCCAACCCCTGGCTATGTTTTGCTTCCATGGCCAATGGTGTCAGTCCTGTGCACTGACGAGTCATGAGACTTCCCATTGCAGATGGTGGGAAGAAAGATCTTGGGACTAACACCCAGTGCTTGGTGGATTCCTGGGTCCCATTCCCAGCTGTGGTACTAACTCACCGTGTGAGCTTTGGTAAGTCCCCTCCTGTCTGGGTGCCTCAGTTTGCCCTTCTAAAGCCAGGACAAATATCATATGGGTGTTAGCAACCACTGAAAATCTGAAAGTGTGACCCTACAATAACAAAGCAGCATGTGCATGCAAGCCCAGCATTCAAAAGACAACCACAATATAAACAAGCCAGGGTACAGAAGAAGCAAGATTACTGCAAAAAAAATAAAACAAAACATCTTATAAACCAGCACTGACATTGCCAGACACACCAAGTGTAAAACCAGTAAAAAAGTTATTTTAAAATCCAGTCTGCTCAGCTCGCTGCCTCTGCTCCCGTTCGTGGGTCTAGATTGACACTCCCAGGTATTCCCTGACATCTCGGGTTCAAGGGCCCAGGCTTCTGCTCAGGGCACAGACTCTGGGATGGGACGCGGCCTCCTTTCCTCCAGCAGCACATTCAGGGGGTGTCCACTGATGTGACTGCCACTGCCCCTGCTCCCCTCAGTCACGTGTCACAGTGTAGGGATCCTGACACGAAGGCGCACCCAATGGGATTGATCCCTCCCACACTATAGGTGGCTTCCGCTTCTCACTCACTCTGCTCTAAGAGAAACAGAGGGGCCCTTCAGGGTCAGGGCCCAAACCCACAGACCAGTCCTTATTCCAGCAGTGGGGTTTATAAAAAAAAAAAACACAATCCTCAACTCCCTGAGGAATGAATTGTGAGGCAGAATTGTGGAAAATAAAGCAGAGATATAAGGAAGGTCTCCCCCCAACAGTGAAGTCACCTCCCCTGCCCCATAGAACAGCCTCACCCCACATGGGAGTTTCACTCTGAACAAGGCAGCAATTTACACATGGAAACAACTGGGGATTCTCATTCCACCTCACTGTTGTTATCATTAACAATAAACCCAGCATTCAAGAGGAACCCTACACTAACAATCAAGTGTGACCCCAGTCCAAGGACTCACAAGAAACCCTACAGTAACTAAGCAGCAGAAGTGGTACCCAGAGCTCACAGAAAGACCCAATGATAACAAACCAGTATGCCTGCAGTCCCAACATATGAGTAGCCTCAGTACTTATCGACAACCCTACAATAACAATCCCACATGGAAAGTATCCCAGTGCTCATGGATGAACCTACAAAAATAAATCAAAATGCAACTCCAGCGGTCACAAACTTTGAAATAAACTGTGTGCAGTCCTGGCCTTTGCAAATAACCCTACAGCAACAAACCGTTTGTGTTCTCACAAGCAGAATTGGGAGAAAATTCTGGACTGTAGAGGAGCAGACTCACCCCTGCGGCACCTCCTGCTGGTGACTTCTGGGAATTAGCTTTTCCAGCATCCTGGAGCACCCCCTGCAGGCCGGTGATCTGCCTGTCCTCTGGCCCCCATGTCCCTCCCGGACCCCAGTGCCCTTTTATCTGGGGTTTTGCCCCCTGGCAGTACACCCCTCAGTACTAGGGTCTCCCCTCCCAGGGGAACCCCCCACTATCCCTACCTCACCTCAGGATAAGGCCACTGCCAGTCACCATCTAGGGTGACTCCACTCTCTGGGGCAGACTGCAGTATAGGCCACACATCATCAGTAAGGTTGGGTTTGGACCTGCTGCCTTGGCATAGTCCTGGGCTGCCCTCTGCAACCCCCAGTACCCCTTAGCCTTCTCCTAGGCCGCAGCCTGGGGCTTTCCAGGCTGGAGCTCCCCAGCTCCGCTCCACCCAGGTACACTGTGTCTAGCTCCCTGCAGCCAAGCCCTTCTCTCTCTGAAGGCAGAGAGAGACTCCTGAGCTCCTGGCTCCCAGCCTCTTTATACAGGCCATCTGAGTCCTGATAGGGGCATGGCCCAACTGCAGCCACTTCCCCCAATCAGCCAGGGTTTTTAGGGCTGCAGCCCTCTGCCAGGGCTGTGTTAAGCCCTTCCTAGCAGGAGCGGGGTAGCCACCCCGCTACATGGACGAATAGTTTACTCGCCGAAAAATGACGGTTTGGTCAATACAAAACTATTCACGAATTTGACCCAATTAGTTTTCGTTGGACAAAGGTTTTAAATACATTGTTGAGGGTGTGTCAGAAGTGTGTGTTTGACCCATATGTACCAGCTAACAATTTGCTATTCCTTGGGCCAAAGAGCACGAGAACAACTCTGCAGCCTGGAGATTAAGGCACTCGGGAGGTAGGAGACGCTGACTCAAATCTTTTCTCTTCCTTATTCAGAGGAGAGATTTGAATCCATAGCTCCTACCGTGCAGCTGAGCCCCTCAATCCCCAGCCTAGAGAGTCATTTTCATTCATTCGTTTTTTGGCACTATTCATATTTAAGTAGTTATGCAAGGTGGAACAGCCTCTACAGGAGAGCAACGCACCCCGGAGTGGCCTGTGCCCTGGGGGTGAGGATGCTCATGCGTAGTTCAAGACTCTGCTCCAAAATGGGGTTCCAAATATGGGTCTCCCACATCCCAGGCAAGTTCTCTCACCCCCAGAGACAGGTTGGGTGGGGCAGACACTGTTAGGAAGCTGCCCTGAATGAAAAGTTTTCTACGACTTAAAACAGACTTTCCTGATTTATTAACAAATTCCCAAAGCATTCGGAACTGACCCCGATACCTGCTCAGGGTTTTAAATTTGCTGCCGGCTTGAAACATCAACTTTTCACCCAACTCCACCCACAAGTGACCTGCAATAACACACAGACGCAGCAACATTGCAAAACCTGTAAACCCAGCAATAACATCTGTAAAATACACCCATCGGAAACAGATGAAACCCCAGACACTGACCCTGGGCCAGCCACTCAGCTCTGGCTGTGCCCTGCAGCCTCCGGGTGGGGGGTTACCTCTTCTGAAGGTAGCGTGGGGAGTAGGTGTGGGTGTCTTTGCCGTACGACTCCCAGCAGCTTCCACTGGCCTCTGTCTCTCAGGGTCCCACCATATCCCATGTGAAACGAGGGATCTCCGATACAGCTCCTCCCTGTAACAGAATCCCTGCCCCACTATGGGGGAAGCTGGGAAATATGGGAGCATAAATTATGCTCTAAGGAGCAGGGTTATGTGTGTGAGTGGGAGACCCCTGGGGTCAAAGCTGGGGACAAAAAGGGCAACTCCCCTAGGCCCTGCCTGGGCTACCCCCCGCCCCCCGTTTCTTTCCTGCTCCTCACCCCTCCCCTCATCCTGTTTCCATCCCCTGTTCTCCACCGCCACCTCCACCCCCTTCCTTCGCCTCCCCATTTCTGCCCTCCCTTCCCTTTGCCCAACCCCCCTCCCCTCCCCTCCATCCCACTGGCCCCCTCTTATCTGAGGGCTTTTTCCTGATCCCCCCACCAGCCTATTGACATCCCCCCAAGTGACAGTTGTGTTCCCCCCATCACTCCCCAGGTGGCAGTTGTCCATTCCCCCCCTTGATGGTCCCGTTGCTGACTCTGCTCACCAGGCCCCTCCCACCACAGGAGTTTCCCAAGTTACTGTAGGCAGCTCCGGCCCATCCCCCGAGCTCGCCGCACCCAGGGCTGGAGGGTTTGGCCCGTCCCAGCAGGGCCCCGCCCGGCTACAGCAAGTCTCCAGCCCACAGAGCAAAGGCCCACATAGCCCCTGACTGTTTGCTCCCCTAATGATGTCACCGCACTCTGAAATGCAAACACGGGGGTTGTGCTGGCATTGCTCTGCCGCGGCCAGATGCCCAAGCGAGCATGGGTAAGAGACGGGGCACCTGGAAGATAACGGGGTTATAAGGAATAGCCACCATGGATTTGCCAAGAACAAATCAGGCCAAACCAACCTAACTTCCTTTCTTGACAGAGTTACTGGCCCAGTGGATAGCAGGGAAACAGTAAACAGGATCTAGATTTTAGTAAAGGTTTTGACACAGTCCCACATGATGTTCTCATAATAAGACTATGGAAAGATGGTATAGATTAAATTATTTTAAGGTGGATGCACAACTGGTTGAAAGACCGTACTCAAAGAGGAGTTATCAGTGATTCTCTGTCAAGCTGAGAGTCCGTATCTAGTGGGGTCCGGTAGGAGTCTGTCCTCGGTCCAGTACTATTCACTATTTTCATTAATGACTTGGATAATGGAGTGGAAAGTATGATTATAAAAGTTGCAGATGACACCAAGCTGGGAGGGGTTGCCAGCACTTTGAGGACAGGATTAGAAGTGAAAATGACATCAACAAATTGGAGAATTGGTCCGAAATCAAATGAGTTGAATTTCAACAAAGACAAGTGTAAAATACCTCACTTAGGAAGGAAAAATCAAATGTTCAGCTATAAAATGGGGAATAACCAGCTCAGTGGCAATACTGTTGAAAAGGATCTGGAGGTCACAATGGATCACAAACTGAAAATGACTCAACAATGTGATGCAGTCACAAAAAGGCTAATGCTATTCTGTGGTGCATTAACAGGAGCAACGTATGTAAGACATGGGACGTCGTTGTCCTGCTCTCCTCGGAACTGATGAGGTCCGAGCTGGGGGACTGTGTCTGATTCTGGGTGTCACACTTTAGGAAAGATGTGGACAAATTGGAGAGAGTCCAGGGGAGAGCAACTAAAATGATCAAAGGCTTAGAAAACCTCATCTATGAGGAAAGATTTCAAAAAATGAGCATGTTTAGTCTTGAGAAAAGAAGACTGAGGGGGGACCTGATTGTCTCCAGATTTGTTAAGGGCTGTTATGAAGAGGACAGTGATCAATTGTTCTCAGTGCCTCTGAAGGTAGGACTAGTACTAATGGGCTTAATCTGTTTAGGTTCGATAGTAGGAAAAACTTTCTAATGATAAGGGTAGCTAAGCTCTTGCATAGGCTTCCAGGGGAGGTTCTGTAATTGCCACGTCAGAGGTTATTAAGAACTGGTTTGAATAAGGTTTACTCTGTCCTGCCTCGCTGCAAGTGGCTGGACTTGATGATTTCTTGAAGTCCCTTCCAGCTCAATATTTCCATGATTCTCTGATTACCAACATTCCCACCCTCATCGCAGAGCATTAACTTCTAGGAGGTCAATTCTACATAAACTTCACGGACTTTGAAAAGGCTTTTGACAGCATTCACGGGACCAGCCTATGGCGGATTCTGTGGGCATATAGAATCCCTCTCAGTATAATCAATATAATCAAAAGCTTCTATTACAACTTTATATGCAGTGTTGATCACAGTGAGCTCAGTTTTGAAGTCAAAACAGGAGTACATCAGGGGTGTGTCATGTCTGCAATCCTCTTCAACATTGCCATTGACTGGGTAATGCAGCATACAACAGAAGACATGCCAAGAGGCTTTAAATGGACACCCTTCTCAATCCCTTGAAGACTTGGACTTCACAGATAATCTTGTTCTCCTATCACATACCCAACACCATATACAAGAAGAAACAACTCAATTCAATGTATTCAGCCAGCAAAGTGGACTGAAAATCAACCACAATAAGACAAATATCATGACTTTTAATATTGCCTCACCATCACCAGTACAGATAGAGGATTATGTTCTCACCAATGAAGAAACATTCACATATTTGGCAGGACCATCAGCCAGGATGGTAGAACAAGCCAGGACATCCGGAAGAAAATCAATAAAGCCAGGAACACCTTCAGGAGCTTAAATACAGTCTGGAAATCATGAAAATACAAAACCAAAGCCAGACTCAAGATTTATCAGAGCTGAGTACTTTCAACATTACTTTATAGTGCAGAACGCTGGAGAATGAGAATGTAGGACATGTACAAACTGTCTTCATTCCATACAACCTGCCTCAGAAAAATCCTCCATATCTTTTGGCCCAGAACAATCTCAGACCAAAATACATTTACACAGTGCAGCCAAGAGGATATGAGCACCATCATTACCAAGAGGTATTGGAGATGCATTGGCCATGTGCTTCGGATGGAAACTGATTCCATTATCAGAGCAGCAATAAGATGGACACCTAAAGTCAAACGAAAATGAGGCCGCCCAAAAACAACATGGTGAAGAGCTGTGGAAGCCAAGCTGAAAAACCTGGGCACGGCTGGTGTTGGACCATATCAGGGAATTTTTGTATCAGAACCATAAAGTGTATGTGTATAACCAGTCTGAGGCCAAGAGAGACAAGGGGTAAGATTGAATTCAATTGAATTCCCCATAGCTTAGGCCTCTTGTTTTTCTGTTTCTGTGTCTCTCCCTCTCTGTAAGAAACATGCAAGGCCAAACTGCTAATTGTGTTAACACATCTTGAGACAGAAAGTCTGTTCTCAAAAACAACTGTAATTGTTCTTCCAAACAGAACACAGCTTTTAACTTGTTTGCATTGTATGTTAAAGTTTAAGTAGATTTGCAACATCCTGAGAGTTACTGGAAATTAAGAAATAGTAAAGTAATAAGTGATAAATGTTTGTTAAAATAGAGGATATATGTGAATGGATGCTTGATTTAGATAAAAGAATAAATTGATTTAGATAAAGAATGAACGATCAGAGAAGTATCAGCCTAAGGATTACAACTTCAGTCTCGATTGGCCAAAGAATGCGCAGACTAGAAATACCGGATGACCACTGGAGGGCAGGCCGGAATCCACCCAAGTTCCTGCCCCCCCCCCACCCCCCATGAAGGGCTGAAGACTCGGAAGAAGAACAAGATAACACTCAGACAGACATTCAGCCATCAGGGATGTGCCACCTGCTGTTTGATAATCACCTCAAACAAACATCAACAGGATGAAGCAATTCCCATAGACTTGTATAAGGACAAAATCCTATAAGAACAGAACCAAAAACCAAGGGACTTTTGAGTCTTGTTTTGCAACCATCCTCCAGGAGCATCAGGTGCGCATCTGACAAGGACTCTGCTCCCATCCCCCTCGTGTGTAGGCTACCTGGCCAGTACTCTGCCATGAGCAGCCTCTAAGCTGGTAACTATAACAACTCTGCAAAACTTGTGTGAATGAGTGTGTGAGTGAATAAGGAATAGTAATGAAATAATATTGAATTGCATATCCTGATTTCTCTCTCTCTCTCTATTTGCAATAAATGTGGTGTTTTGCCTTGACCTTATAAGATCCTGTTGGTATTATTTTATTAGTGTAACACTAGGAAACTGTTGTAAGACTTGCCAGAAACAGACAGGGGTAGAGGAGTTTTGTCACTGCCCTAAGCGCCAGAGGCATAATGGGAACATGATGATGATCTAGGAGATCACAGAGACAAATGGATTTTTCTGTGGAAAATTTAGATGAATTTTCCTTGAAATTTTCAGTAATAAAAGTTTAAATTTTCATCAAGAAACTGAAAACCTGAAAACCGGGAGGGAAATGTCGGTTTTGGCATCTGAAAATGGAAAATCATCCTTTCTGGTACCTATTGCACTTTTGGTCTCAGAGGGACAGTCCCCACACCAGGACTTTGGGGGAGTTTAGATCCTAAGTGTGTGGCTTGGGGCTGTCTCTGTGATAGTCCCAAAGTAGAATCCCAAGTCCACACCCACAAACTTTGGGGAAGTTCAGATTAGGAACCACAGCTGGAGCGAAACCTCAGGGCCCATCTCCAATTGTTCTGTCCTAGTCCAGCATCTCCCTCCCCCCTGGTCCCCTCTTGCACGGCTCAGCCATCTTAGTGTTTAGAAATATGAGCCGTTTTGGAGTCTTTAAACTGAGAGGGGACGTCTCTTTCTACCAGACATGCTCTAGCTCAGCCAGAAGTTAGCAGCTCAATGCAGGGATCCCTGGGGGAGGCTCTCTGGCCTGGGCTGTGCAGATGCTCTGACTAGATGGTTCCATTGGTCCTTTCTGGCCTTTAAATATATGACTATGAAAATAAACTTCCCTGGAAACCTCATGAGAACAGACTAAGTGGAGAGAGAGCAAAAATAGGCAGGTTAACGTGTGAGGAGAAAAATAACACCGTGTGAGTGGGTTATTCAATTCCACATCACAACATGTGACACCCCCCACCCCACTGGACTGCTAGCTCATGGTCAGGCTGGGGAGAGCTCACTGCTGGGTGGGGGAAGAGGTGTCTGCATGGGAGTCTCTGCAGATGCTCAGGCGCTGTCGGCTCGTGCCGTGGTTTCCTCCCTGCGCGGCGGCACAGAGCACCTGGACTATGTGTGCAGAGAGTTGCTGAGCAGCAGCCAGTCACTATCTAGTCCTATCAATATCCCCTGTAGGGCAGGGGAGAAGGTTCTAATTCTGCCCTGAGTGTCCTGGGGTTTGGGCCAGGAGAGGTAGACAGGATCTAGCCCAGAAGCAACAGGGGGTGGGACTGTCTGTGAGATCAATTAAATCCCCTGGGGCATTTCCCAGCTTGTGTCTCTGACATTTTCCCTGTTTCCCAGTCCCATCCCATCCAGGCTCTTCCCCACGTTGGAAGAAATATCCCAGGGTCATTGGACTTCTAGGCAGGTACTAGGTTGGTAATTGTCACTCAGACTTTCGGGAGGGTTGGGGGCTGGGGGAAGCTAGGATGATCTAGTGGCCAGGGCAGTGGACTGGAACTCAACATCCCAGGTTTCAACCCTTCACTCAGCTGCAGACTCCTGTGTGCCCTGTGCTCAGTCACTTAGTCGCTCTCCGTGCCTCAGTCTCCCCTTCCGTGAAATGAGGATGGACATCAGGAGTGTCTGAGGATAAATCCCATTAATGATTGTGAAGGGTCAGATACTCCAGTGACAGAGGATGTACAAGGAAATGGAGAGCATTGATGGGAAGAGCATTTTATGCCAGAGCTTCTTTCTACACCGTGAATCTTACCAGTATAATTAAACCACTCTAGCTTTGCTGGTGTAACTCGCACGGGGACACTCTTTTTGTGGATTCAGAGCCTTTGTCAGGTTCATTCATAGATTCTAAGGTCAGAAGAAGAACAGGAGTACTTGTGGCACCTTAGAGACTAACAAATTTATTAGAGCATAAGCTTTCGTGGGCTACTGCCCACTTCTTCGGATGCATATAGAGTGGAACATATATTGAGGAGATATATATACCCGCATACAGAGAGCATGAACAGGTGGGAGTTGTCTTACCAACTCTGAGAAGCCAATTAAGTATGAGAATTTTTTTTTGAAATGATAATCAAGATAGCCCAGTACAGACAGTTTGATAAGAAGTGTGAGAATACTTACAAGGGGAGATAGATTCAATGTTTGTAATGGCTCAGCCATTCCCAGTCCTTATTCAATCCTGAGTTGATTGTATCTAGTTTGCATATCAATTCCAGCTCAGCAGTCTCTCGTTGGAGTCTGTTTTTGAAGTTTTTCTGTTGTAAGATAGCCACCTGCAGATCTGACATTGAATGGCCAGACAGGTTAAAGTGTTCTCCCACTGGTTTTTGAGTATTAGGATTCCTGATGTCAGATTTGTGTTCATTAATTCTTTTGCGTAGAGACTGTCCGGTTTGGCCAATGTACATGGCAGAGGGGCATTGCTGGCACATGATGGCATATATCACATTGGTAGATGTGCAGGTGAACGAGCCCCTGATGTTATGGCTGATGTGATTAGGTCCTATGATGATGTCACTTGAATAGATATGTGGACAGAGTTGGCATTGGGCTTTGTTACAAGGATAGGTTCCTGTGTCAGTGTTTTTGTTCAGTGATGTGTGATTGCTGGTGAGTATTTGCTTTAGGTTGGGGGGTTCTCTGTAAGTGAGGACAGGTCTGTCTCCCAAGATCTGTGAGAGTAAAGGATCATCTTTCAGGATAGGTTGTAGATCTCTGACGATGCGCTGGAGAGGTTTTAGTTGGGGGCTGAAGGTGACAGCTAGTGGTGTTCTGTTATTTTCTTTGTTGGGCCTGTCTTGTAGGAGGTGACTTCTGGGTACTCTTCTGGCTCTGTCAATCTCTTTTTTCACTTCAGCAGGTGGGTATTGTAGTTTTAAGAATGCTTGATAGAGACAAGCATCTACAAGATCTCTATCTGAAGGATTGGAGCAAATGCAGTTATATCTTAGAGCTTGGCTGTAGACAATGGATCGTGTGGTGTGTCCTGGATGGAAGCTGGAGGCATGTAGGTAAGTGTAGCGGTCAGTAGGTTTCTGGTATAGGGTGGTATTTATGTGACCATTGCTTATTAGCACAGTAGTGTTCAGGAAATGGACCGCTTGTGTGGATTGATCTAGGCTGAGGTTGATGGTGGGATGGAAATTATTGAAATCATGGTGGAATTCCTCAAGGGCTTCTTTTCCATGGGTCCAGATGATGAAGATGTCATCAATGTAGCGCAAGTAGAGTAGGGGCATTAGGGGACGAGAGCTAAGGAAGCGTTGTTCTAAGTCAGCCATAAAAATGTTGGCATACTGTGGGGCCATGCGGGTACCCACAGCAGTGCCGCTGACTTGAAGGTATATATTGTCCCCAAATGTGAAATAGTTGTGGGTGAGGACAAAGTCACAAAGTTCAGCCACCAGGTTAGCTGTGACATTAATCGGGGATACTGTCCTTGATAGCTTGTAGTCCATCTTTGTGTGGAATATTGGTGTAGAGGGCTTCTACGTCCATAGTGGCCAGGATCGTGTTTTCTGGAAGATCACCGATGGATTGTAGTTTCCTCAGGAAGTCAGTGGTGTCTCGAAGATAGCTGGGAGTGCTGGTAGCGTAGGGTCTGAGGAGAGAGTCCACATAACCAGACAAGCATGATGTTAGAGTGCCAATGCCTGAGATGATGGAGCATCCAGGATTTCCAGGTTTATGGATCTTGGGTAGCAAATAGAATACCCCTGGTCGGGGTTCTAGGCATGTGTCTGTACATATTTGTTCCTGTGCTTTGTCAGGGAGTTTTTTTTAAGCAGATGGTGTAGTTTCTTTAGGTAATCCTAAGTGGGATCAGAGGATAATGGTCTGTAGAATGTGGTGTTAGAGAGCTGTCTAGCAGTCTCTTGGTCATATTCCCCCCTGCCACCCACTCCTTGGGTGGCAGACTCCCCTGTTTTTCCCTGGCCTAGAGAGGCTGGGGGCTGCCACAAATTGACCCAGACCCTGCTTAAAGGCCTGGGTACCTGACTAACTGTTTGCTTGCTGCCCCGCCCTGACCTAGGTGATCACATAGTCTAACCTCCTGTATAACAGAGGCCAGAGAACTGCACCAAAATAATTCCTGTTTGAACGGGAGCATCTCTTTGAGAAAAGCAACCATCTTTGATTTAAAAATGGCCTGTAATGGAGAATCCACCACATCCCTTGATAAGTTTTCCCCATGGTTAATTATCCTCACACTTATCACGCTGTATTCCCAACATCATAGATTCATAGAATCTCAGGGTTGGAAGAGACCTCAGGAGGTTCTAGTCCAACCCCCTGCTCAGAGCAGGACCAATCTCCACCTAAATCATCCCAGCCAGGGCTTTGTCAAGCCTGACCTTAAAAACCTCTAAGGAAGGAGATTCCACCACCTCCCAAGGAACCCATTGCAGTGCTTCACCACCTCCCAGTGAAAAAGTTTTTCCTCATATCCAACCTAAACCTCTCCCACTGCGATGTATGGCTTATCGTTAATATTCCTTTCAAAACAAAAGAAGATAAACCAGAAAAACGCTCTTACGCCAGACCTAGGTGTGCACAGGGACTTACACTGGTGTAACTGGAGCGGTATAAATTCACCCCTTAACTGATACCAGATAACTTCTCATGAAGTACTATAGTGCAGTGGTTCTCAAACGTTTGTTCTGGTGACCCCTTTCACAAGCCTCTGACTGNATGAGCAGCCTCTAAGCTGGTAACTATAACAACTCTGCAAAACTTGTATGAATGAGTGTGTGAGTGAATAAGGAATAGTAATGAAATAATATTTAATTGCATATCCTGATTTCTCTCTCTCTCTCTCTATGTATTTGCAATAAATGTGGTGTTTTGCCTTGATCACCTTATAAAATCCTGTTGGTATTATTTTATTAGTGTAACACTAGGAAACTGTTGTAAGACTTGCCAGAAACAGACAGGGGTGAAGGAGCTTTGTCAGTGCCCTAAGCACCAGAGGCATAATGGGAACATAATGATGATCTAGGAGATCACAGAGACAAATGGATTTTCCTGTGGAAAATTTAGATGAATTTTCCTTGACATTTTCAGCAATAAACGTTTAAATTTTCATCAAGAAACTGAAAACCTGAAAACTGGGAGGGAAATGTCAGTTTTGGCATCTGAAAATGGAAAATCATCCTTTCTGGTACCTAGTGCGCTTTTGGTCTCAGAGGGACATTCCCCACACCAGGCGTTTGGGGGAGTTTAGATCCTAACTGTGTGGGCTGGGGCAGTCTCTATAATAAACCCAAACCGGAATCCCAAGTCCACACCCACAAACTTTGGGGAAGTTCAGATTAGGAACCACAGCTGGAGTGAAACCTCAGGGCCCATCTCCAGTTGTTCTGTCCTAGTCCAGCATCTCCCTTCCCCTGGTCCCCTCTTGCACGGCTCAGACACAATCATCTTAGTGTTTAGAAATATGAGCCGTTTTGGAGTCTTTAAACCGAGAGGGGACGTCTCTTTCTACCAGACATGCTCTAGCTCAGCCAGAAGTTAGCAGCTCAATGCAGGGATCTCTGGGGGAGGCTCTCTGGCCTGGACTGTGCAGATGCTCTGACTAGATGGTCCCATTGTTCCCTTCTGGCCTTTAAATATATGACTATGAAAATAAACTGCCCTGGAAACCTCGTGAGAACAGACTAACTGGAGAGAGAGCAAGAATAAGGCAGGTTAACATGTGAGGAGAAAAATAACACCGTGTGAGTGGGTTATTCAATCCCACATCACAGCATGTGACACCGCCCCACCCCATTGGACTGCTAGCTCGTGGTCAGGCTGGGGAGAGCTCACTGCAGGGAGGGGGAAGAGGTGTCTGCACAGGAGTCTCTGCAGATGCTCAGGGTGCTGTCGGCTCGTGCCGTGGTTTCCTCCCTGCGCGCCGGCACAGAGCACCTGGACTAGGTGTGCAGAGAGTTGCTGAGCAGCAGCCAGTCGCTCTCTAGTCCTCCAGTATCTGGCTCCATCAATAACCCCTGCAGGGCAGGGGAGAAGGTTCTAATTCTGCCATGAGTGTCCTGGGGTTTGGGCCAGGAGAGGGAGGCAGGATCTAGCCCAGAAGCAACACGGTGTGGGACTGTCTGTGAGATCAATTAAATCCTCTGCAGCAAATTTCCCAGCTTGTCTCTCTGACATTGTCCCTGTTTCCCAGTCCCGTCTCATCCAGGCTCTTCCCCTCTTTGGTAGAAATATCCCAGGGTCATTGGCCTTCTAGGCAGGTACTAGGTTGGTCATTGTCACCCAGACTTTTGGGAGGGTTGGGGGCTGGGGAAGGTAGGATGATCTAGTGGCCAGGGCAGTGGACTGGCACTCAACATCCCAGGTTTCAACCCTTCACTCAGCTGCAGAGTCCTGTGTGCCCTGTGCTCAGTCACTTATTCGCTCTCCATGCCTCAGTCTCCCCTTCCGTGAAATGAGGATGGACATCAGGAGTGTCTGAGGATAATTCCCATTAATGATTGCGAAGGGTCAGATACTCCAGTGACAGGGGATGTACAAGGAAATGGAGAGCATTGATGGGAAGAGCATTTTATGCCAGAGCTTCTCTCTACACAGTGAATCTTACCAGTATAATTAAACCACTCTAGCTTTGCTGATGTAACTCCCACAGGGACACTCTTATTGTAGATTCAGAGCCTTTGTCAGGTTCATTCATAGATTCTAAGGTCAGAAGGAACCACTGTGATCACATAGTCTAACCTCCTGTATAACAGAGGCCGTAGAACTGCCCCAAAATAATTCCTGTTTGAACGGGAGCATCTCTTTGAGAAAAACAACCATCTTTGATTTAAAAATGGCCTGTAATGGAGAATCCACCACATCCCTTGATAAGTTTTCCCCATGGTTAATTATCCTCACAGTTATCACGCTGTATTCCCAACATCATAGAATCTCAGGGTTGGAATAGACCTCAGGATGTTCTAGTCCAACCCCCTGCTCAGAGCAGGACCAATCCCCAACTACATCATCCCAGCCAGGGCTTTGTCAAGCCTGATCTAAAAACCTCTAAGGAAGGAGATTCCACCACCTCCCAAGGAACCCATTGCAGTGCTTCACTCCCTCCCAGTGAAAAAGTTTTTCCTCATATCCAACCTAAACCTCCCCCACTGCGACGTACGGCTTATCATTAATATTGCTTTCAAAACAAGAGAAGATAAACCAGAAAAAGGCTCTTATGCCAGACTCAGGTGTGCACAGGGACTTACACTGGTGTAACTGGAGTGGTATAAATTCACCTCTTAACTGATACCAGATAACTTCCCATGAAGTACTATAGCGCAGTGGTTCTCAAACGTTTGTTCTGGTGACCCCTTTCACAAGCCTCTGAGTGTGACTCCACTTAAAAGTTA
>NW_023260511.1:4577311-4579008 GCF_013100865.1 Trachemys scripta elegans
CACTGCGATGTACGGCTTATCGTTAATATTGCTTTCAAAACAAGAGAAGATAAACCAGAAAAAGGCTCTTATGCCAGACTCAGGTGTGCACAGGGACTTACACTGGTGTAACTGGAGCGGTATAAATTCACCTCTTAACTGATACCAGATAACTTCCCATGAAGTACTATAGCGCAGTGGTTCTCAAACGTTTGTTCTGGTGACCCCTTTCACAAGCCTCTGAGTGTGACTCCACTTAAAAGTTAAAAACACTTTTTTATGTATTTAACACCATTATAAATGCTGGATGCAAAGCTGGGTTTTGGGTGGAGGCTGACAGCTCACGACCCTCCATGTAATAACCTCAGGACCTCCTGAGGGGTCCCAACCCCCACTTTGAGAACCCCTGCTATAGCAGCAGGGGTTGTGTTTCAGGGGTAGGTGCTGGGTCAAGTCCAACTGCTTTTTGAATATGTCAGGGTGCCCACAGCTTTCACACAGCTGCCTCTGCTGCCGCAACAGGAAATGATCAATGTTCACCCTGCTGGGAAGGTCGGGGCAGCTGAGAACTGGACTGGTCGCTCCGCATCCAAGCAGTGTGGTTGTGCCAGAGGAACTTTATCACAAAACCCCCAACACAGCTGGCACTGATCGCCCCTGATTGCAGTCTGCCTGAGGGACAAGGATAGAATAGGCCATGGGGACTTATCTCCTCACACCTCTACAGCTGGTCTCACACACAGATTCGGCACATGCATAATTGGCACAAGCACTTCTGGACAAACCTTCCAAAAGGGCCACTGATTTTGGGAGCCCAGCGTGAGACAGCTTATGGGGTGACAGACATACTGCACTGAGCCCCCACCTGCTGGAAATCAGCCCCTTGAAGGTGTCTTAAATCAGGGCCCCAAAATCACTAACCATTTTTGAAACTCTTGGTCTCTGTGCTTAACGATGAGATAAACCAAGCATAGTATTTAACAATAATATTGTATCTATCTACCCCCATATACATCCTTTGTCTAGCTCTCTGTCTCTCTATCCATAGATCTATCTATATGTCTCTGTCTCTATCGCAGGCTCTGTGCAGCTGATGCCTTTCAAGTGTCTGTTAAAGCACTAGCGTAGAGAGGAGCCCTGGTCATTTCTTCCCTGTGTGGAGCCGTCTCTCTGCTCCTTTAACGGTCTGTCCGGTACGGCAGCTGCGGGGTCTGTGCAGCAGGAGGAACTCACTCTGCGGATGCTCTTGCTTCATTTATCAGGTGTGTTTGCCACAAATATTTACCCCTTTTCACACTGGAGTTTTCTGGGCACTGCTTATGACAGCTAGTGTCTAACTCTGCTCCTCTGAACCTCACCTGAGCAGTGCTGACCAACCGCAGAGCATCTGAGCTCCCCACATGCACCCCTGTCCAGCTGCTCTGCAAAGCTGACCCCATCCCAGGGGTGAAATGTGCTCAGCCACCATCCCAGGACAATCCACTTCTGCATCAATTACTATGAAAGGTTGATGTGCAAAACTGTTCTTCCTTGTGCTCCTGACAGATTTCCTTTGAGGGCCCTTTGATATTTGGCTTCCCGCAGACATGTTAATGTCTGTTGACAAGATTTTCTTTCTATAAGTGAGTTAATGGTCCTGATATTGTGGGGAAATTTCCTGAGTTATATGTAAGTGGGGGAATGGTCCCGCTATTGTGGGGAACTTTCCTGGCTTCTGC